>NC_133778.1:5904510-5982772 GCF_003597395.2 Chelonoidis abingdonii
TTGCTGCGGAAATGGAGCGGGACCCCAAATCTGAGGAGACTGTAAATTCTGCACTGGGGAGAGACTTGGGCAACCGTGTGCAGGAGACAGAGGCCCTCGTCCTGGGGAATAGGAAGAGGGAAGCGACAGGGTTTTGCAGCCTGTTGCTACCTTTGGGCAATGGGGCGAGCTGGGAGATTTGATCAGTCTGGCGCCGGGAGAGGTACATCAGAGGGATTTCACTCCCCCCCCCCCGTGGGGCAACCGCTCTTCCCCTCGCTGCGATGCCTGGCTGAACAGAGAGGGGTAAATTCCCCCGTCACCTGGTCTCTCTGCCCCCGCCCTTTCCCTTCTCCCCGCCATAATTGTCCCCCCCCCCGGTGTCTATTCCATCTCAGCCCGCGGCGGCGCGGTCCAGCGCGGGAAGGCAAGATCCCGGGGGGGGGGGGGGGTGCGAGGGAGTCCCGGGGACGCGGTGCGGAGTTCACTGGCAGGCCGGCCGGCCAGTTACTGGGTTCCGGCGGGGGCTTTGCGCGGCGAGCCGGGCCCCGAACTAGCCCGCCCTCGGCCGGGCAGAAGCGCTCACCGGAAGGTTTCCCCGTGGCTTAGCGCCGGCTCGCAGCGCAGGGGGAGGGAGGTCAGCGCGCCCGGCTCGGGCTGCCCGGCACCGCTCGGCCTATTGTTCTCGCCGGCGCGCTCTCCGCAACCGCCCGCTCCGCTGGCTCCAGCCCTTTCTGTGTCCCGCAGCAGCAGGCCCCACCCCGCTGCCTGCAGCGCTCCCCGCCCCGGGGCCAGCGCAGCCCGGCTCCGCGCCGGCAGCTGCCGGCCGGGCACGGCGGGGGGCCTCTGGGGAGAGGGCTGGGCCGCAGGAAGCTTCCGCCCCCCCCGGCCCGCTCGCTCCCATGCCGCTCCCGCCGGGGCGGGTCGCGGTGCCAGCGCTGCTGCAGCGCCCGACGGCTGGGCTGGGATGCTCCTCAGCTGCTCCGTCAATCCTGGCCCCTCCCGGGGCTGGGCTCGTGTTCTGGCTGGCCAGGTCGGCAAACCGGGGGGATGGGCAGAGTACTGTGCGGGGCAACGGCGGGGCGGGCGGAAACCCAGGGCAGGAGGTGGTGCTCATACCTTGCTGAGCCATGCCTTACTAGCATAAGATTCTGCGGCCGTTTGGCAGGGTTAAAAAGTGGCAAGGAGGCGAATTGGAGCAGGGGCGTGAACATTTATGGTCTTGGGGGGGGTAAGCATCTGGAGGCATTAGGCGAGGGACTAAGGATGCAAAATCCGGGGGGGGGGGGGGAGCAGGGCGAGTTAACCCAGGGGTGAAGTGTTTGCAGAGGGCAAACTGGCACAAGCAGGGCAGAGAGGGTAGCAGTTACCCCAGTGGCACTGAGACACCAGTGCTTTGCAAAATGGTTTGTTGGGGGTGAGGGGGGGGGGCAGAGGCTTTTTTTATTTGAGCAAAGTGGCTTTTCTATATGGTCACACAAACTGAGCATGCTCAGTAAGGTCTGCTGAAGCCACTGCATTCACCCTGCCCTTATTAGAGGTAAAAATTTTCTGACGGCTATTTACAGGGGTTAAAACAGGGCCACCCAGAGGATTGAGGGGGCCCCTTCCATAAAAAAAAAGTTGCAATACTATATTTTTGTGGGGGCCCCTGTGGGGCCCAGGGCCTGGGGCAGATTGTCCCACTTGCCCCCCCCTGGGGTGGCCCTGGGTTAAAAAGGGGATGAATCACAGCCGGGGGGGTAGGGGGAGGACACCAGGGTCTGAGCAGGGGACAGAAATTGACTGGTCAAGAGGGTCAAGCAGCTGGAGGCAGGATTAAGAGAAGGGCTAAAGGGCAAAATCAGGGCTGAGGGTGAGGAGCAGGAGTTAAGCTTGGGGTGAGGTGATGACAGAGGGCAAAACCCGGCAGGGGGGTAGCAGTTACCCCAATGTGACTGAGACACCAGTGTTTGCAAAAATGGTGGGGGGGCAAAGCAGCTTTTTTTATTTCCCCTCTCACAGGCAGCACCTCTCTTTTACAAAAGCTGTTTCTTACAATCCAGATGTAGCAGTAACTGCTACAGATAGCACATCTCTACAAGTAGCAATTTCACATAGATTATAATGCAAGAAATTGCTACCTGTAGGCATTTGCTACATCAAGTAGCAGTTTCTTACAATCCAGTCTATATCAATAACTGCTACCAGTAGCACATTCCAGTCTGGAGCAATATAATACACTACACCCATATGTCCACGTAAAGCCTCATAACATAATTAGTCTCCTTTTTTGTTATCTGCTGTAAATGTAGTTTCACACCATTAAATTTACTTCATCATTTACCTTTGATAATATTGTGAAGGTGGATGTCATTCTGCTATTTATTAGCAAACAATTTTTGAAAATATTAATTGTTGCTAGTATCTCCAGCAATCACATCTATTTTTAGTGTGCTATTTCCTGTTTGTAATTGCAATACAGTCATTTACAGTTTTTAATTCTCATTTTTTTTGTTCTTTTTATAACAGAAGTTTATTCTCTGGGATCATGTTACTTCAAGGTTAGCTGATTTCCTGGGTTGCTGACAAAACTGCTTCAGTTTCCTTTGATCCACCACTGGGGATTACTTTTGTCAACCGTTGTTTTGCTGCTCTGTCCAGCACCCTCATGAGTGAGGATGTCACCCCTTGTGTGTAGAACTTGGTTCCCAAATGTTCACTCAAGGTCAGATTTTCAGGGCTTTTGAAAATCCCCTAGTCATCTTTTTCAAATCTGGCCCTAACAGCACTATCCTACCTTGTCTGAAATCCTTCTCAAAGGCGAATTTCTACTAAACCTTTTCTACATTTGGATATACAATCCCATGATAAATTGACAGCCACAAGAATTGAAAAATCATGAAATAAACACCAAAAGACATTAAATTAAAACCCATACTTACTAGTTCTTATTTGCCCTCTTGCTTCTGAGACTTTAGAATACACACACACACACACACTCTCTCTCTCTCTCTCTCTCTCTCTCCCCCTCCCCCAGGTGATCTTACGTTCCCACAACATTCAATATTGTGTTGGCCCTGCAGTAACATGTGATTTCTGCCCCCCGCTCCCACACACAACCTTGGAACTGAAAAGTGATTAAAAATCCTTATTTTTTGTAAGTAATCTCCTATCCTGCAAATACTGAAGTCCACACTTTATTCTTCTGTAACTTCATCTGTGGCATTCATAGTTAAATTTTTCTACTGAATTGTTTCTACTTTATTTAATTTCATAGCCTTTTGTGTATGCTAGGTATTTTGTTATACCGTTTGGGGATGTTCTTAATTCTGACAAGCTTACTGCTCTACTGTCATACCTTCCTACTCAGATTTGAACCTTAGCGTTCATAAACTGAGAAGCTAGCATGAACCCTCTAAGCTTAATTACCAGCTTAGATCTGATATCGCTGCCACCAGCCAGGAATTTTCAGGGCCTGACTCCCTCTGTGGTCTCCCCAAAACCTTCTCTGGGGGACCCCAAGACTCAGAAGCCCTGAGTCTTACCACAAAGGGAAATAACCCCCCCTCCCCTTATCTCCTCTTTATCTCATCCCCAGCTCCCCCTCCCTGGGTTATCCTGGCGATACTGTACTTAACTCCTTGAATGCAAAACAGAGACGGCAATTTACCTTCCCCCCTGAGGCTATGCAGATTCAAACCTAGTCAAGCTAACACAAAGAGATTTCCCCCTCCTTCTTCCTTAGCCTTAACCAGAGAAAAACTCAAACAGGTTTTAAAAAGAAAGCTTTATATAAAAAAAAGAAAGAAAAAAGACATCAAAATACTCTCTGTATCAAGGTGACAATAATACAGGATCAATTGCTTAAAAGAAAAAATGAATAAACAGCCTTATTCAAAAAGAGATACAATTTAAACATTCCAGCAACTACACACATGTAAATACAACAAGAAACAATAACAGCCTATTGTTTTTCTACCTTTGTACTCACAACTTTGAAACTGAAGACTAGAAGCTTGAAGATAGAAAGATCCCCTCTCATAGCTGAGAGCCAGACAAAAGACACAGACCTAAACATTCCGTCCCTGAGCTTTTTAAAAAAAATCCGGTTTCCTGATTGGTCCTCTGGTCAGGTGTATGGTTCCCTTTGTTAACCCTTTACAGGTGAAAGAAACATTAACCCTTAGCTATCTATTTATGACATCTACACTGCCAAAATCAGTTTGTTTTGTTTTTGGTTTATAATGAAGTATCCTGTTATACTTTTGTACTGGTTGTGAAGTTAATGCACATAAGTTACAGTGCCTTAAACCCCTGTATGGATGCTCTTATTCAAAAGTAAAAAGGTCTTTATAGCAGTCAGAGCTACCATCAAACATTGCTGGAGTCCTTCCCACAAACACTGTTGTGACCTTTGACCTGTCTTCAACATTTTTAAAGTTTTGTATAATCCAAAAACCAGGGGTGGGGGTGGTTTAAGCCCAAAGAGAGGGAGAGAAGCAGGGGAGCATTCATCTTAACTTTCCTGCCCAGCACGTCAGTGTTCACAGGATGGGGAAGAGAAAAGCCTTTACAATATTTTACAGGTATCAGTTTTGGCCTGACAACATTTCAATAAATGGTTCAAGATTAAAATGTGATGTCACTGCTTTTCTCTGCCCTGCACTGGTCAGACATGTACTATGATAGGAAGAAAGTCAAGGCTTTGGAGCGGAGCCCAGAGCTGGAGCACGAAGCAACTCTGGAGCAGTGGAGTTGCAGGTTTTTGCCTGCACAGCTCCAAAGCCCTGGAAGAATAAGTGCCCAACTGTGCCCTGGCAGAGCCTGCTGTGCACATATAGAGTTCAGAGTGGGGAAGGAACCTTGACATAGGGACAATGTAATAGGGACCGAGTCTTTTATAACACTAGCTATAATTTTGCAATTGTTGTATAGACATTCGTTTTCATTTGAGGTACATTACTAATGTAATGCTTAAAGGCTAAAATAAATGTTTACAATCTTCCGTGAGAAGGTATATTGCTTTTTTCCCCTACTGAATATTCTGTGTTAGCAAAAGAGTCAATAACATAATGTTTAACAAGCTTTTTAGAGTTAATTTGCTTGTGATACTAATTTCACTCTTGTTAGGAGCACAAACTTTAACAAGCACTGCTTGCCATTAACATAACATAACATAAAATAAAAGTGTATAAGATTAAACCATCTATAAAATTAAACCAAAATAAATTTTAAATACAGATCCATGCAAATACTTTGAGGGTATTAAGCTTTCACGATGCTTTTTGTTTGGGAGCCAAAGGTGGAAACCTATTGAAATTGTTTGGCTAGTTTTATGCATAAATTGTTTTTAACATTTTTTGCTATCACAGTCGTATAACTGTATTTAAAAATGCAAAAAAAGTTTATAAAAACCCAAACAAGAAATTAACATTTTGTTAATATTATCTTTACCTTAATTTTGAGGTTTTCCCCATGCATTTTTTCTTTGAATAACAAAATAATTTTTTTTAAAAACAAAACTGTGATTAATAAATGAGAATTCTTTTTGTTTGCAATTGCATTATTTGTTGAGGCAGAAATATGTGTACCTATATTGGTAACTGAAACCTTTCTGAACTTTGCACAAAAAAATTGGTGTTAATACTACGATTATACCCCAACCATGATCTTAAAATAGTGGGGTACCACATACATATATTTTTAAAAGGGTATAAAATTGACTTTTGTTGCAGTAAAATAAAAATAATAATAAATAGTCATGTGACACATACAACACAGGACAATGCACATGGCATACAGGACAAACTTGCAATTAAAAACAAATGGTGCCAGAATTCTATTCATAACTATACAAATTAAGGCAAACAGAAATAAAAAGGGTTAAATATTTGAATAAAAAGTTATTACCTTAAAACGTTTAACAAAAATTAATAAATATATTATTTGCCAAATTTATTGTTTTAATTTGGTAACAAGGAATTTTGCATTACTTTATATTTAACATTATTTTAAAACTCTGCTACATGGAAATAAGAAAAGCCCATGTCTCAAATATTAGTGAGTGGTTAGAATTAGAAGCAGAGTGCGCATTTCGATTGCTTGGCAACCATATCTTCAAGAAAGTTAGGAATAATTCCGGCTATTGCATCCCTGAAGGGTTAAAATTAATTTACTGGATTTAGATAAAGTAAAGGTTTTTTTACTTTGTTTTCTTTTTTGTTTCTTGTGTTGTTCTGTTTTCAATTGTTTTATCTTTTGGAGGTTTCTATAAAAACTAACTAACTTTTAAAACAGAGAGAGAGAGAGAGAGAGAGAGAGAAGTGAGGAGAGGCGGAGGAAAATGGTGGTTGGGGGTGGGGGGGGAGTGAAGAGCAACCTAGGAAGATAGCGAGACCTGAGCCAAGGGAGATTAAGGCCTTGGCTACACTAGTGCTTTACAGCGCTGCAACTCTGTCAGGAGTGTGGGGAAAAAAACACCCCCCTGAGCGCTGCAAGATACAGCACTGTAAAGCGCAAAGCGCCAGTGTAAACAGTGCTGCAAGGTAATCCCCATGAGGAGGTGGAGTATGTGCAGCGCTGGGAGATCTCTCTCCCAGTGCTGGTGCTGCGACCACACTCACACTTCAAAGCGCTGCCGCGGCAGCGCTTTTAAGTTTCGAGTGTAGCCAAGCCCTTACTCTATCAAGGTATTTGAAAGTACAGGCAGCAGCAGCAAGTTTAGCAAACTGAGAAAGCATATAAAGGAAAAAACTTAACCGATATGTAAAAATATTTGAAAAAGAAAGTTATATTTTTAGATATGAGCACAGAGTGTGGTTCCATGGGTCAAAGCAGGTGGGAACCTGCACATTTGGGAACTGCATTCCTGTTTTTTATCCTGCCTTTGAGAGTGGGGGTAGTTACCTGCTCTTGTAAAACCTCAGTTTGTTCTCCCAGTGTCTGTTGCTTTTGTCTGCCTGCCAAATGGATAGCAGGCATGCCCTTTTTTGCTGCAGTTAACTGGTTTTGGGCAACTCCATAGGTTAATGCATCAATTCTAGGTGTTAACCTGATTAATTTTGTTTATTTTGAAATTCTTTTTTATTCACTCCCCTGCAATTGAGTTGTAGCTCCGGTCTCGTAATGTGATCTGTTCCATTTTTTCCTTCACCTGATTTACCAATGCAGTGAAAATATTGTTTGCTACTCTTTCCTTCTGTGCACTTATGTCATAAGTAGATAGGTAAGGGTTAATTTTCTTTTACCTGTAAAGGGTGGACAGGGGGGAATCAAGCACCTGACCAGAGGACCAATCAGAGAACTGGATTTTTTTTAAAGTCTGGGAGGGAAAGGAACTCGGGGTCTTTTGTTTCTCCCGGCTATGGATTGAAACAGCTTTTCTGCTAACTCCAATCTTCTTTCTAATATTCTACTATCAAGTGTGAGTACAAAGGAAACCAAGCAATAGGCTGTTATGTGCTTTGGTTTGTATTTACATGGGTGTAATTGCTGGACTGGTTTAAATTGGCTATTTTTTGAATCAGACTGTGTATTCCTAATTCTTATAAGCAAGAGCCTGTAATTGACATCTTAATGCAGTGGGTTATATTTTTCTGTATTTTCTTTCTTTTTATATAAAGTTTCTTTTTAAAACCTGGTTGAGGTTTTTGGTTTTTCTCTGGTTAGGCTACAGGAAAGGGGGGGTGGAAAATCTCTTTATGTTAGCTTTACTAGGTTTGAATGCATCGCCTTAGGGAGAGGTTGATTGGCCTCTTTGTTTTGTATTCAAGGAGTTAAGTACTGCATCGCCCAGGCTCACCCAGGGAGGGAAGCTGGGGATCAGATAACGAGGAGACAAGGGGGAGGAACTTGTTTTCCCGTTTGAGATAGGAGACCCAGGGGTTCTGGGTCTTGGGGGGTCCCCCAGGGACGATTTTGGGGGGCTTCAGTGTACCAGGCACTGAATCCTGGTTGGTGGCAGCGAGATCAGAGCCAAGCTGGGTATAAGCTTGGGGGGAGTTTCATGTTAAGCCCCCAAATTTTGGATGCTAAGGTCCAGATTTGGGACAGAGGCTTTATCACAACTTACTTCTCCCATTTTGACAGGCACCAGTCTAGGGGCTTGGCTACACTGGAGAGTCGCAGTGGTGGTGGTGGCTTTACAGCACTGCAACTCACTCACCGTCCACACTTGCAAGGCACATACAGCGCTGTATCTCCCTGGCTACAGCGCTGGTTGTACTCCACCTCGAAAAGGGGAATAAAGACTATAGCGCTGCTGATGGAGTGCTGCTCCGCCAGTGTGGCCACCAAAAGTGCTGTTACTAGCGTCCAGAAGTATTCAGAGGTATCCCAGAATGCTTGTTCTAGTTACTCTGCTCATCAGTTCGACCTCTACTGCCCTGGCCTCGGGTGACCAACTGTCAGACCCGCCCTTTAAATGCCCCAGAAATTTTAAAAATCCTCTTCCTGTTTGCTCAGCCAGGCATGGAGTGCAATCAGTGAATCTTTCCAGGTGACTATGCCTCCACATGGCAAACAAGCCCCAGCATGGAGCAATGGTGAGTTGTTGGACCTCATCAGTGTTTGGGGGGAGGAAGCTGTGCAGTCCCAGCTGCATTCCAGCTGTAGGAATTACGATACTTTTGGGCAGATATCAAGGGCCATGATGGAAAGGGGCCATGAGCAGGACGCGCTGCAGTGCAGGATTAAAGTGAAGGAGCTGCGGAGTGCCTACTGCAAAGCCCGCGAGGTAAACAGCTGCTCTGGTGCTGCCCCCATGACCTGCTGTTTCTACAAAGAGCTGGATGCGATACTTGGGGGTGACCCCACCTCCACTCCGAGGACCACCATGGACACTTCAGAGCAGGGGAAGAGGAGGAGGAAAGCGAGATTGAGGGTACTGGGGTGGGAAGAGACACCCTGGAGGCAAGCAGCCAGGAGCTCTACTCAAGCCAGGAAGAAGGTAACCACTCACAGCAGCTGGTACTTGCTGGAGGACAAACAGAAGAGCAGGTTCCCGGTAAGCGGCTTTTATTTTCAGGATGGAAATTTTTCAGGAGAGGAGGGAGGGTTAGGGCTGCATGCATCCATGCCTAGATGCGGAATAGTGCATTGATGTGGTCTAGCATGTTGCGGTAATCTGTCTCGGTAATCTCTTCAAAAGTCTCATCCAGAGTGTGGGCAATGCGCTTGCACAGGTTTATTGGGAGAGCCACTGTGGTCCTTGTCCCAGTCAGGTTAACGTGTCCGCGCCACTGTGCCGCGAGGGGTGAGGGGCCCATTGCTGCACACAGGCAAGCCGCATAGGGGCCAGGGCGGAATCCACATTGCTGTAGACAGACCCTCCCGTGCGTCCCAGGTGACTCGCAGCAGCGAGATCTTCCAGGATAAACTCCTGTGGAAAATGTTGGGATAGTGTTCAGTGTAGGTTACCCCCTGAAGCTGTTGGCTCTCCACAAGGCACAGAAACCCAGAGGATATTACAGCCCTGAAACAATCAGTCCCCCTTACTCCCGTGGGTTATGTGCGCTCTCTTTGGGATGAGAAAATTATGCTATTGTGAAAACTGTTAATGTGCCCTGCTTCAGTGTGGGGGAATTACTCTGTCTGGTATAAACAATGCTGCCTCTGTTAAGTGTTGCATTTTGCCTTTACAGATGCAACCTTGAGATATTGGCTGTCCATGTTATCACTGGCTGAGAGACTACAAAACCCCCGGAAGAGGCCGCGAAAAAGCAAAGAAGACATGCTGCAAGAAGTGATGCACCAATCTCTCACAGAGAATCAAAAAGCGCAGGAGTGGAGGGAGAGGGAAAGCAGGATCCGAAAGGAAAATGCAGTGCACGGGAAGCAAAGCACTGAGCGGCTGATAAGCATCCTGGAGCGCCAAGCGGACTCTATCCAGGCGCTCGTAGTCATGCAGGCGGAGCACTACCGCCCTCGCTCCCTGCTGTTGTCCCAAAGCTCTTTCCCTTGTGCCCCAATGTCAGCTCCAAACCCTCTTCCCCAGCATCTGGGTTCTTACCACCAGCAGCTGCCTGCAACACCTGTACGTTCACCAACCATCCCTGAGATCTACAGCCCTTACCCTCTGCACTCAACCCCCATCACCATGCAGTATAGCCATCCTGAAGTGCAGCACTCATTGCACAGCACTCCAGACATGACATATGCAAATCTGTGATTGTACAGTTCCTCACCCCACCCCCTTGCCCTTTCAGATTCCAAAAAAGTTGTGTCTTTCAATAAAGTATTTTTTCTTTTCAATAAATGAATTTTTGGCTTTGAAAAGAGTCTTTATTACTGCAGAAAGTTAAAGATACCTTAACCCAGGAAAGAAAACAGGCACTGCAAATCAGCTTAGGAAACACAGATTCCTACTAACATTGTAACTACTGCACTTCACTCCTGTGCAAGGCACCAAACGTTACTGTGGTTTTCAGCCTCAAATTCCTCCCTCAAGGCATCCCTAATCCTTGCAGCCCTGTGCTGGCCTCTCTAGACCTGCTCTCTGGCTGTGCAAATCAGCCTCCAGGCCGTTGAACTGCAGAGTGTCCCATGCCTGACTGAATCTTTCACCCTTCTCTTTCACAAATATTATGGAGGGTACGGCCCACTTGGATAATAAACGGGGATGCTGCTTTCCCTTCAATTTAGCTTCCCATACAGAGTCGCACAGCCGCCCTATTAATGGCAAAAAACATACTCACCAGTCATTTCACACCAGCTCAGCCTTAGTTGAACATTCCATTGTGCTGTCAAGGCCCCTGTGTACGGTTTCATGAGCCATGGCATTTAACAGAGTAAGCGGGCTCCAAAGGATCACAATGGGCATTCGACATTCTACTGTGATCTTCATGGTCCTGGAAAAGAGTCCCAGCCTGCAGCTTCCTGAACAGGCCAGTGTTCCGAAAGATGTGTGCATCATGCACCTTTCCAGGCCAGCCTGCATTAATGTCAATGAAACACCCACGGTGATCCACAAGTGCCTGGAGAACCATAGAGAAATACCCCTTCTGATTAACGTACTCGGACGCTAGGTGGGGTGGTGCCAGAATAGGAATATGCGTCCCACCTATCGCCCCTCCACAGTTAGGGGAAATCCATTTGTGCAAAGCCATCCACAATGTCCTGCACGTTCCCCAGAGTCATGGTTCTTCTTAGCAGGATGCGATTAATGGCCCTGCAAACTTGCATCAACACGATTCCAACGGTCAAGTTTCGCATTCCAAACTGGTTCCCAACCGATCGGTAGCTGTCTGGAGTTGCCAGCTTCCAGACTGCAATAGCCACCCACTTCTCCACCGGCAGGACAGCTCTCAATCTCATGTCTTTGCGCCACAGGGTGGGGGCAAGCTCCTCACACTATCCCATGAAAGTGGCTTTTCTCATCTGAAAGTTCTACAGCCACTGCTCATCAGCCGAGACTTCCACGATGATGTGATCCCACCACTCAGTGCTTGTTTCCTGAGCCCAAAAGCGGCATTACACAGTGCTGAGCATGTCCATGAATGCCACAAGCAATTTCGTGTTGTATGCATTACGGACTCCTCACTGTCACTTTGGATCTGAAGGAATAGCTGAACTGCCAAACGTGATGTGCTGGCGAGACTCATCAGCATACTCCTCAGCAGTTTGGGCTCCATTTCCCACAGACGAAAACGGAAAACAGAATCGCGCTGCACAGAAACCATGGAAAGATGGCGCCAAATGTGGACGGAAACACAGGAATTGCTGGGACGTGAAGCGATGCATCACGGGCCGTTGGGACAGGAATCAGAATGATCCGCACCGTCCGCTCCCTTCCCACAACCCACGGCGCCAGAAAGGGAAGAGGTGCTCTGTGGGATAGCTGCCCATAATGCACCACTCCCAACACCGCTGCAAATGCTGCAAATGTGGCCACGCTGCAGCACTGATAGCTGTCAGTGTGGCCACACCTGCAGCAATTTCCTTACAGAGCTGAACGAAGACAGCTATAACTCCCAGCGCTGTACAGCTGCAAGTGTAGCCAAACCCTAAGTCTCAGTTTAAGTTTAACCGGAACGTGGTTTTCATCATAAGATGATGGTTGCAATGCAGTGGACCCCGTTTCGTCTTTTAATTTTACTAGGCCCACCTTTTTCCATTTCTGTCCACATTCTTCAGGCACAGGGTAGCTACCTGAAGCCTGCTGTTTACCACCAATATTTATAATAGGGGATGCCATATGTATTTTTTTGTAGGTTCCTTCCAATTGTTTCCAGTGTTTCATTCTGTTCCTGTGCTGGTTGTCTGTGGACTGCTTGCCACCCTGCAAGCGGGGTGGGAGCATTCCAGGGCTGTGTAGATTCTTTTGATTCTTCTTTTTTTTTGTTACTGTTACTATTTTTTGTTACTTTTTTTTTTTTTTGGTTACTGTTGCTTGCCCCACCAGTATTGAGGCGTGCTGTTTTAACCATTTAACAGCCATGGGTATAGTTTGCAATAGTCTACATTTCGAGGCTATTGTCTCTGCCCTAGCCTTATAAATTACATTACATGTTTCTTCCTCATTATATTTTTTAAATTCATATGGACCTCTTTTGCTAGCAACCCAGCAGGTCCAGGAGTTATCAAACTCTGTGGGGATTTGAAGGGAGGGGATAATAGGGTTCCCTAGGTCGTAGTTTTCTGTCATGTTAGATCGCGATTCCTACAACAGACAGCTCGCTTACTCAGCGGTCAGGGACACCAATGTTATCAGCTCCTGTCTCCTGTGTGGTGCTCTGCTCTGTTCAATGTTGATAGCAGTGGGCTGTGTGTGTGTGTTCCCCCTGTGCCAGCTATCTGCGCAGAACTGGGACAGGAAATACCTCATTCATCTCAGCCTCTACATGCTCCTAACCACATGCGATACAAACCCTATCTTTTACTAAGTATGCACTCCCAGGAAAATTTGACTTAAAACACTGCCGTGTCTTATACATCTTTCTTACAGTATGATGGTAAAACTAATGAATCCATGATTGTGATATCCACAAAGGTGTGAGGACACAGTCTGATTGGCTGCAGCAAACATGTTTTTCAGCTCACTTAATACAGTGTGCTGTGCTGTTGTGTTTCAGCACATGTGCAGGGGTGAGCACCAGGCAGAGAAACCTCCAGAAATACGGTCTGACTGCAGTTACTAGGCGTGTTCTGCATTTGTTTCTGAAGCTATGGAGGACGCTTTCATTAAAGACAAGCCACCTGTTGACTGACCTCATAACTGAGCCAAAAAGCCCTCAAGGGGGGAAATGTTCTGAATATCTGCTGTGAGGGACGGCTTTGCTGACAACACAGAGAAATGTTTGGAAAAGAAGGGGGATGCTGACATTCTTATTAAGCCAGATGTGGACACTACATGATAGAACTACATGATAGAGACTCGGGACCAGATTCACAAATGTATCTGGGCACTCTCAGTTTTAAGCTTTGTGACTGAGAGTCACAACATTACTGACAGATCCTGTCAGTGCCTAAACTCCTTCAACAGCTTCATTTTCAGGGTAAAAGCTCCCTAGGAGCATAAGTTTCTGTCTGCACATGCAGCATGCTGCATTACTCCAGCTGCCTGTCTTATGCCCAAGTCCTGGAGTGATTCATGAACCGGGGAAGATAGGTGGGGAAATATCTATCTTGTGTGTGTATTCATATGATAGGCATGCTCAGAAGCCACTTAGGTGCCATTCATAACCTGGCTGGAGGAAGAAGAGATGGTGTCACCATTCACCGTATAACTTTTAGTGCACTCACCTGGGATGCGGGAGACAGATGGGAAGAATGGCTGTGACCAAGGGTCTTTCATATCTCAGGTGAGCGCTCTAAGCACTGGGCTAAAAGTTATATGGTGGGCACCAGCCCATCTTCTCCTTTTCTGGCTGTTTTGTGTGAAGTTAGGCACCTGCTTACTTCATTCTCATCAGAAACCCCTTAGATACCTAAGCCATCTGACCGCAGGGGGTAGGTTCCCAGCTCTGGGCTCCTCGATGCCTCCTCACCGCTGGGACTTAGGCATCAAACTCTGTGAGCTAGGACACACCCCTCTCATCAGCACCTCCCATTGGCTAGCTTAGGTGGCTCTCAACCTCACGGGCTGGCTTCCATGAATTGCGTTCTAAGGAGCCCTTCTCTCCTCATTCCTGGTGGAGGGAGCCTGGGCCACTAACTCATCTCAGTGGATCCCTGTGTTCTTCCCGTGGCTTTCTAAGTGCTCAGTGTCAGGAGGCCTAACATCCATTCACATCCCTTTGTGAATCTAGCCACTGCTGAGGGGTGTCTTTCGTTGCTGTTACTTTGGTGTAAACAAGGTGTGTGAACTAAAACGGGGGGACAAGGCACTTCAATTTTATCAGTGAGGAAAAGGCCTAAGAAATAAGACCAGAGGGCAGTGCACAGACGTGTGTGCACCAAAGTACAAAAGTGCAAATACTGTGCTGAAAACTTGTTCCATATATGTAACAGTGACAATGTGGGGAGCGGAGGACAGAGAGAGGGAAAAAATCTGTGTAAGGAACCGTGGTAAATTTTGTGCCTAATAGCTTGTGTTTAAAAGGTATTCCTAAGTATTCCAAATACTGTTTACAATATTTGCAGTTTTGTATGTACACTATTACACATTTAGGCCATATTGTTTGCTATAGAAACTATCTACAGTGGAAAGAAACTACCAGCATCTTAATTCCGGGTTTTACTTAGATAGCCGTGACGTTTAACTCTGTAGAATGCTTTTCCAAATTACAAAAATACCTTTCTTTCTTTCTTTGTGTCTGTCAGGGTTCCCTCCCCACTCTAAACTCGAGGGTACAGATGCGGGGACCTGCATTAAAGACCCCCTAAGCTTATTTCTACCAGCTTAGGTTAAAAACTTCCCCATGGCACAAATTCTTCCTTATCCTTAGACACTATGCTGCCACCACCAAGTGAGTTAGACAAAGATTCAGGAAAAGAACCACTTGGAGTTCCTGTTTCCCCAAAATATCCCCCCAAGCCCGTTCACCCTCTTTCCTAGGGAGGCTTGAGAATAGTATAACAACCAAATAGATAACAAAGGTGAGCACAGAGCAGACCCTTGGGTTTTTAGTGTCCTAAAAACCCAATCAGATTCTTAAAAACAGAACTTTATTATAAAGGAAAAAGTAAAAGAAGCACCTCTGTAAAATCAGGATGGAAGATAATTTTACAGGGTAATAAGATTTAAAACACAGAGGATTCCCCTCTAGGCAAAACTTTAAAGTTACAAAAAACAGGAATAAACCTCCCTCTTAGCATAGGGAAAATTCACAAGCTAAAACAAAAGATAACCTAACACATTTCCTTGCTATTACTTACTATTTCTTTAATATTAGATGTATCATTTCAGTAGAAGCTGGATTACTTGGAGAACAACAACACAGAGCACAAAGCAAAAACCTTCCCCCACAGATTTGAAAGTATCTTCTGCCCTTATTGGTCCTTTTGGCCAGGTGCCAGCCAGGTTATTTGAGCTTCTTAATACTTTACAGGTAAAGGAGGGATTTTATGCTACCCTTAGCTGTATGTTCATGACAGTATCCAAATTAAAAACAGAGATTTCACAATGGTAGCAAATTGTGACAAGGAATGCCTCTGTCCCTCACAACTTGCTACCCAGGACCAGGAGATTCATTCTCTCAGGGTGAAACCCACCTGTGTAGAGTTGCCAGGTGTCCGGTTTTTGATGGAACATCCGGTCTGAAAAGGAACCTGGCGGCTCCAGACAGCACTGCTGACTGGGCCTTTAAAAATCTGATTGGCGCAGGGCTGGCAGTCTCCCTACCCGGTTCTGCATGGCTCTCGGAAAGCAGTTGGCATATCCCTCTGTCTCCTAGGCTTAGGAGCAGCCATGGTGGCTCCACGCACTGCCTCCGCCTCAAGTGCTGGCTCTGCAGCTCTCATTGGCTGTGCCTGCAGGTGCAGGCAGCAAGCAGAGCTGCCTGGCTGCACCTCCCCCTAGGAGCTGGAGAATGTTATCATTTCCCGGGAGCCGCTTGAGGTAAGCGCCGCCCGGAGGAGCCCGCATCCCAAACCACCTCCTGCATCCCAACCCCCTACCCCTACCCTGACCCCCCTCACTCAATTTCTCGGGTGTCAGAGAGTTTTTACACGACCAGCACTTCCATCCCCAATGACATCAGCTCTGTAGGGCAGCTATCCCACAGTGCAGCTCTCGATAGATCTTGTGGGAAGGGGGGGGTGACTGGAAGGCATTTTGGGTCCCTGCTCAGTGCCCTGTGCTGCCCTGCTTCATGTCTCAGGAGCACCATTACTTCCTGGTTTCTTCCATGGCATTTTTTTTAAAACCTCCTGCTGTCTGTCTGCTTTGCCCACCATATCTACCAACAACGGGAAAGGGAGCTTCACACTTCCCAGGGCTTTGTCCGTGCGTCAGAGCAGCAGAGTGGTCACTTTTGGAACTGTGGGATATCCTCTGGAAGCCAAAGTGCGTTTACACTGATGGTGTCTTCACTTTCACAGCAGTGCGAAAAGAACAGCGGTAAGAGCTGTACACCTCTCACGAAGGTGGTTTTCTTTTTGCGGTGAAACTTCCGAGTTTCACCGCAAAAAGTCATTAACAAGTGTGGACGCTCCCACGGTTTCAGCACAAAAAAGGGACTTTTTGCACTTTAAATGGTAAGTATAGGCATCCCACAGTCTTCCACACATACCTCCCAGTGATGAGCTGCCAAAACATTAACAACAGGTTCCCTCCTCCTCACCCCATGAGGGGGTTGTGGCCACCCCCCCGGGACTCCTGCCCCATCCAACCCCCCATGTTTCTTGATACCCCCCGGGGTCCCTGCCCCATCCACCCCCCTTTCCTGTCCTCTGACTGCTCCCTGCTGCCCCATCCAACCCATCCTCTCATTCCTGATGGCCCCCTGGTACCCCTGCCTCATCCAACCACCCTTTCTCTCTGTCTCCGACTACCCCTGGAACTCCTGCCCAACTGCCCCCCACCACTCCATCCAATCCCTGCTCCTTCCTGACTGCCCCCCCGGGACCCTTGCCCCCATTCAATCCCCCTGTTCCCTGCCCTCTGACCGCCCCAACCCCTATCCACCCCCCTGAACTACCCTGCCCTTTTCCAACACCCCCTCCCTGCTCCCTGCCCCCTTACCTCGCTGCCTAGAGCCACTCAGCCAGGACTGGGTCTGGGTCTGGGTCCAGGGTGCTCGGCCGGGACCAGGTCTGGGTCCGGGTCCGGGGCGCTCGGCCGGGACTGAGTCCGGGTCGGGGTGCTTGATTGTAAAAGGGCTTCTAAATTTAACAACCGCTTCCTGCGAACCGGCTCCAGCTCACCACTGACACCTCCCCCCTCATACACACACACACTGACACAAAGTCTTACACACTCCCCCAACATTCCCTCTCTCACACATGGCGGTGTTGTTACTTCTTGGTACTTCCAAAAAAAATGTACAAAGATTCTTTGTAATTTTATTCTTTCAAAGTTTGCTTATTTTAGTTTTTTAACTGGTCTGTGCATTTCATAATTTTATTTCTCTCATGCTTAAAGTTAATTCTTTGGAGTAGTGAGTTTTAAAATGCCTAACCTGTCCTGGCTGGAGCAATTATCAAAAATATTTTTATTAACATATTGTGCTTTGTGATTGATTATTTAAAGTGGGACAATCAAATACACCTCTACCCTGATATAACACAACCCAATATAACATGAATTTGGCTATAACGCGGTAAAGCAGTGCTCCTGGGGGGCTGCGCATCAAAGCAAGTTCAGTATAATGCGGTTTCCCCTATAATGCGGTAAGATTTTTTGGCTCCCAAGGACAGCGTTATATCAGGGTAGAGGTGTAACAGTATCCTTCTAGAATGTAAGTTTAGCTTGCACTCACCTTAGCAGTGCTAGTTTAAAAAAAATAGCTAAACTTTAGACACTGGGCAGATGAAGGCTGCTTATTTTCAAATTGTAATTTTAATTATATCTGTAAAATAACTTAATTTTTTTATGAAAATAAACATGGTTCAAAGTCTGATACTAATAGTAGTGATGGAGTCAAATGTTAGTCAGTCACGTGCATGATTGTGATCGGTAAACATAAATGCCAAAATAATTAGAAAAATAAATTCCTTTTCTTAATAAAAGAAATGAAATCACTTATGTTAAAATGAAATAAACACATTTTTCATGGAAGGAAAAACAATTGATTAAAAAAGAGTAGATAATGGCACAGAGTCTGACACATCATCTCCATATTGGCATACATAACAAAATTCTGGGGCACGGGTGGGGCCGAGGGGTTTGAAGTGTGGGAGGGGGCTCAGGATTGGGGCAGAGGGTTGGGCGATCAGGCTAGGGGCGTGGGCTCTCGGTGGGGTTGAGGATGAGGGGCTCAGGGCTGGGTGAGAGGGTTGGGATGTGGGGGGCTGAGGAGGGCTCCAGCTGGGGCTGCAGGCTCTGGGGTGGGGTTGGGGATGAGGGCTTTGGGGTGCGGGCTGCCCTGGAGCTACAGCAGGAAGAGAGGACTCCCCCCAACTCTCTCTCCCCACAGCAGCACTTGGGCTGGGAGGGAGAGGTGCCTCTTCCTGCCACAGCAGCTCCAGGGCTCGGACCGCAGGTTAGGTGTCTCTCCCCCGGCTGCAGCAGGTCCAGAGCTGGGCTGGGTTGGGACTGGCGCTTATCCCCACCACGGCAGGTCCAGAACTAGGAGAGAGGCATCTCTCCCTGTCGCAGCCCTGAGTGCCTGCGCGGCGCTTAATAGGCTGTTGTGTGGCCAAGCGGCTGCACTGCTTGGAAGTGAGTTCACAACATCCCCTGGCAATGAGTCAATAGGTTAAGTGTGCGTTGTGTGAAAAATACTTCCTCCCCCACTATGACTGCCCCAGGTATGACGGCCTCCCCAGTCATAGGCACCAAGTTTCCAATCTGCCACTGGCTGCTCCCCTGCCTCTTCCCATCCCCCCTCAGCACCTGCTCCACCTCTTCCCGCACCGCCTGTTCCCCATCCAGTCCCGCCCCCTCCGCAAAGCGTGCTGCGCCCTCGCTCTTCTCATCTTCCCCCCAGCCCCTCCAGATGCCATGAAACAGCTGATCCGTAGCAAGCGGTAGGTGCTTGAAGGGAATGAGGGAAAGACAGGGAGGCGTTGATTGGCATGGCCCTCTGGCAGGCAGGAGGCGCTGGGGGGCTGCCAGTGGGTGCTAAGCATGGAGTCGATATCTATGCCCCCAGCCCCGATGTGACTGCCCCCCTTAGGATTGCCATGTTTGGTTAGACATATTCCTGGAGGTTTCATCGCATGACATAATCTTTAAATAAAAATTATTTTTTAATTCCTGGAGACTTCAGGGCAATCCTAGAGGGTTGGCAACACTACCCCACCTGGGCACAGGACACCTGCGTAGCCCCACTGTGACTGGCCCCTCAGGCACAGGATGACCCCCAGCCCTGGTGCAACTGCTCCCAGCTTCACCCCACACAGGACACCACCTATGCTCCCTCTAATTTTTCCCATGCATATGCGTAATGAATTTTGTTATGAGCACCAATATGGAGGTGATGGGTGACACATCACCTCCATATTGGTGCACATAACAAAATTCATGAGGTGGGGGTGGAGCCGAGGGGTTCGGAGTGTGGGAGGGGGCTCAGGGCTAGGACAGAAGGTTTGGAGTGCTGGGGTGTGAGGGCTGTGGCATGGGGCTGGAGATGAGAGGTTTGGGGTGCAGGACAGTGCTCTGGAGGCAAGAAAGGACTTCTCCCAGATCTTTCTCCTCACAGCAGCACCTGGGCTGGGCAGGGGGTGGGGGGCACAGCTTCCAACTTTCATGCAGTAAATAAGCACCCCAACTTTCACAATAAGCCAAAAATCAAGCTAATCCCATTTCAAATTAAGGCCAAAACAAGCCAATCCCTAAGAACCCCAACACTCTATGTGACTAGATCCCCCCGCTGTGCAGCCTGGGAGTATACTGTGCTTGCCAGGAGCTGATCAAAAAAGAAGCAACAAGCAGGGGCAGCTCCAGGCACCAGTGCAGCAAGCGCATGCCTGGGATGGGAAACCGGGGGTGGAGGGGAGGAGCGGGCCGGTTGCTGTGAGGATGGCAATCAGGGAGCCTTCGGTGGCGTTTCTGCGGGTGATCTGCCGGTCCCACGGCTTCGGTGGCAATTCAGCAGCGGGTACACTGAAGGTGCGGGACCGGCAGATCACCCACAGACACGCCGCCGAATCCATGTGACCAGTGGACCTCCCACAGAAATGCTTCAGAATCCACGTGACCATGGAAGTTCCCACAGAAATGCTGCTGAATCCATGTGACCGTGGGACCTCCCACAGAAACGCCGCTGAATCCACGTGACCGGCAGGCCTCCCACAGAAACGCCACCAAATCCATGTGACTGTAGGACCTCCCACAGAAACGCCGCTGAATCCACGGGACCGTGGGACCTCCCACAGAAACGCCGCTGAATCCACGTGACCGGCAGGCCTCCCACAGAAACGCCACCAAATCCATGTGACCGTGGGACCTCCCACAGAAACGCCGCTGAATCCACGGGACCGTGGGACCTCCCACAGAAACGCCGCCGAATCCACGTGACTGGCGGGCCTCCCACAGAAACGCCACCTAAGGCCGCCTGACTGCCATGCTTGAGGAGGCAAAAAACACAGAGCCGCCCCTGGCAATAAGCTACAAGCCAAAAACTAGCCAACAAGCAACGCGCAAGCAAATAAAGCCACAGGACACCCAACTCTGGCATTTTTTCAGGGTTTTGCCATGTCTGCAGGTGGGTCCCTGGGTCCCTGCATGGCGCTAACCAGGCTCCTGTCTGCATGCCCAGCTTCCAGGGGTTTTAGGACACCGCCCCCCACGCAGCCCACTGCGCAGGCTGCAGTCTCCCCATCCGCCCCCCACCACTCGTGGTGCATTTTGGGGGCTGTAGTCTCCACGCGCACCTCTGTGCAGTGCATTGTGGGGGCTGTAGTCTTCTTGCGCACCCCCTTCCGCGGTGCATGGTGGGGGCTGTAGTTTCCCTGCGCGGGCAGCCTGCGCTCCGTTCTCCAGCGCGTGGCGCAGCCCCGGGCCGGGCTCCGAGTGACTCTGCAGCCCGGTCTGTGCGCTCGGAGCCCGCCGCGCCTTGTCCCCAGGCTGGGCGGGGGCCGGAGCTCGGGTGAGGAGCCCCGCAGCAGCCCAGGTACGGCGCGGAGGGGTGGCCCGGCCGGGGGGGGCTCTGCTCCGGGCTCGCCGCGATGTCCCGGTGCCGCCGGCTGCAGCCCAGCAGGTGCGCGGTGCCGAGCCAGCCTTGCCCGGGCAGAGCGGTGCGGGGCGTGGAGGGACAGCGTGTGCGGGTGCAGCGCCAGGAAATGCGGGAGTTCAGCTCCCGGCGCAGCGGGGAGAGCTCGGGGCCGCTCCGCGCCCGGGGCCACGCGGTGCAGCTGCGCGGGCGCTGGGGTCAGAGCAGCGCGGGATCCGGCCCTGTCTGTTTTATGCGTGCGGAGATATACTGAAGTCCGTGCTAACCCCGAAATCTAGTGGGACTAGATGAGCACACTCTGCAGAGCTGCCCTGCTTGCATTTTCTGCGGTTCTTTTTTGGCTGGGTATTGGCACGTTTTTATATATAACTTTCAATAAAAGACCGTCACAAAAGTTCCCTCCAAAACCCCAAATCCCTGGTCAATCTGAATTCCAGAAGTGTCCGTCTTGGAAAATTGTGAGTGAGGGAAAGCGGGGATTTTTAAAGGAAACCCTTTTGCCAGGGTTGTTGCTTTTGGCAACTGATACAATGAGAAGAAATAGTTACTTAGATGGACCGAGAACCCTCTAGGTTTAAAATGTGCTCCTCTGCAAAAATCAATAATCTGCTTCATTCCTGTATTTCCTTCCAGTGTTTGTTGTTCCAGTTGTTTAAAAAAAACCCTCAAACAAAATGCCTTCCTTTCATTTTCCATGATCCTTACCATTTCTCTTTTGGGTTTTGGATGCATTTTAGCAATTCCGCGGATGAGCCCCATATGCTCTAGAACATTCCTCTGCACTGATTTTAGTATTGCAAGTTTCTGACCCTTGCCACTGTTTTATCCCTGTTTCCATTTCTACATTTCCCACTTGGCAACCATTGGATTGTTTCCAGCGTCTGCACTGGAGCAGATGTCAGTTTGATTAATCGAGGACAGTTCCTTAACTGTGTACCCACATTATGGAGCTCAGCAGAGCTCTGGGAGTGGGATTTTACTTGGCACAAGCATCAGTTTTGGAATTGTTACAATTTAGGCATAGTCAGTTTGCCAGAGCTCTTTATGGGTTCAGTCCTGCAATGATTTATGCACAAGAACGAGGAGTCCTTGTGGCACCTTAGAGACTGAGGGCTTGCCTGCATAGGCAATTAACAGCGCTCCAACTTTCTCACTCGGGTGTGAAAAAACACACCCCGTAGGACACAAGCGCCGTAAAGCGCCAGTGTAAACGGTGCCCCAGCGCTGGGAGCCGTGCCCCTCGCTGAAGTGGCTTTTTTAAGAGCACTGGAAGAGTAATTTTCCCTCTCTTAATATTCACCCCTTCTTGTCAACTGTTGAGAATAGGCCACTTCCACCTAATTGAACTGGCCCGTTACCACTGACCCACCACTTGGTAAGGCAGCTCCCATCTTTTCATGTGCTGTAATATATGTACTGCTTACTGTATTTTGCACTCCATGTATCTGATGAAGTGGGTTTTAGCCCGTGAAAGCTTATGCCCAGATAAATTTGTGACTCTCTAAGGCAGGGGCAGGCAAACTTTTTGGCCTGAGGGCTGCATTAGGTTTAGGAATTTTTTATGGCGGGCCAGTTAAGGGAGGGGGTCATGGCCTAGTCCCCCCCAGGACCTCTGCCCCACTCACCTCCCACCACTCCTGTGCCCCTGACTGCCCTGCGCTGGCCCATCCAACCCCCTCTCTCATTCCTGACAGCCACCTTCCCCCCGGGACCACTGCCCCATCCAGCACCCCTTCTCCCTGTTCCCTGACTGCCTCTGGAACCTCTGCCGCCCCATCCAACCCCTCCTCTCATTCCTGACTGCCCCCTTTCCCCCAGGACCACTGCCCCATCCAACACCCCTTCTCCCTGTTCCCTGACTGCCCCCCACCACCCCATCCAACCCCCTCCTTCCTGAGTGGCCCCTGGGGACCCCTGTTCCATCCAACCACCCCTTCTCCCAGTCCCCTGACTGCCTCTGGAACCCCTGCCACCCCATCCAACCTCTCCTCTCATTCCTGACTGCCCCAACCCCTATCCACACTCCTGCCCCTTGACCTCCACCCTCAAACTCCCCTGCCCTCTGTCCAACCCCCCCGCTCCCTGCCTGGGCGTGGCTGGAGACCGCAGGGGTCGAGGTTCTTGTGTGTGGCAGCCGTGATGGGAATCCCGTTGGGGTAACAGCCTCTTGGCTAGAGCAGGTGCTGCTGTCACCCTGGTGTAGCTGTCTCTTGTGGGAAGGGCAATGAACTGTGCTGGCATGAGCCACCTGCGTTCGCCCTGGGGCCAGGGCCGCCCAGAGGATTCAGGGGGCCTGGAGCAAAGCGGGGGAGCTGCGGCGCTTATACTCACCCGGCGGCGGTCCGGGTCTTCAGCGGCATTTTGGTAGCAGGGGGCTCTTCAGTTGCTCTGCGTCTTTGGTAGCACTGAAGGGCCCCAGCCGCCAAAATGCTGCCGAAGACCCGGACCGCCGGTGGGCCAGGGCTCGCGGGGCCCCTGTGGGGCCCAGGGCCTGAGGCAAATTGCGCCACTTGTTCCCCCCTCCCCCAGGCAGCCCTGCCTGCGTCTGCATTCAGCCTGGGGCTATCCCAGGGTCCCTATGTCAGTTAGAGTCCTCTGTAAGTGAATTAGCTTTGCTGGCACCGAGTTTGCATGCAGAACTGCTGATTAGGAATCCGGATGAGCTAAAAGCAGTAAGTCACTCCAAAACTGAAATGAGCAGCCTCTGGGTATTGGCACTGGTTTCATTTAGTCCAGCTGCTGCCACGTGCTGTGTCGGCATGGCCTGAGAAACTAAGACCTGGTCAATGCTAAAAGGTTAGATCCACAGAGCCACGTTGGTCAGGTGTCTGAAACAGCCACGCCCCTGAGTGCCTTAGGCGTGCAGACCTAGCACTCCATGCGCATGTAGTTCAGTCGATGGAAGCATTAGGGTGACCAGATGTCCCGATTTTCTAGGGACAGTCCTGATTTTTGGGTGTTTTTCTTATATAAGCTCCTATTACCCCCCAAGCCCTGTCCCGATTTTTCACACGTGCTGTCTGGTCATCCTAGGAAGCATTCTCCATCGACCTGGTTGCTGTTGCTTGGGGAGGTGGAGAAACCTCTTCCATTGTTGTAGTCAGTATCTGTGCTACAAAGTTACAGCCAGCAGCTTACCTAGGCACCACAGTTATGCCACTGCAGTGTAGACATAGCCTGAGACACTTCGTTTCCATGTGTGGTTGCTAGACTGTACAGCCAAGCATACCAGTCCTTTCCCCCACTCCCGCATCTGCCTGCCCCTCGCCTGCCCCTCACCCACCCAAAGTCAAGAATTGCCACGTTACGGTTCTCATAGCACCTAGCTCAGTGACTTTGTGATATCTATATTAAGGCCTAGATGAGGGATTAGCAGACACCTTGCCAGTGTGCCGTGTGCAAGAGTCATGCTGCTGTGGGAACCTTCAGTCTGACTTGCTTTGTTTTTGTTCTCTTGGGCACTAACCTTGTTTCCCATGAACAGTCTGCACTGGGTTGCACCTTGAAAGTTCTTCAAGGACTGGGGATCAGGGAAAGGAATCCTTCCCTGCAGACTACTGGAGACTGGACCAGTATTTGCCAGAGGCAGAGAACAGGAGGAATGGAGAGGCACCAGCACCCAAGGCCCACATGATGGCAGGGAAATGATTACATGAGAGATACCCAGCTGATGTTAGAAAGTGACCTGCACCCACACGCTGCAGAGGAAGGCACCCAGCCACCCCGCTGCCCCCAATCTAACCTGGGCAAAATCTAACCTGGGCAAAAATCTAATCTGGGCAAAAATTCTTTCCCAGCCGCACCTATGGCAATCAATAAGACCTTGAGCATGGGAGCAAGAACCAGCCAGCCACATGCTCGAGAGAGTGAATGCTGAGGGCCACCTCAGAGCCCTGGCCCATTCTGTCCAGTGTCCCATCTCCAGCCATGGCCATCCCTGGTGCTGCGGAGGAAGGAGAGGGGAAAAAAGACAAATGGGATCCTTGCGGGGGTGAAGAAATCCTGACCCTGCAGGTGACTGGCTGAAGCCCTGAAGCATGAGATTTTAGGAACATCAGACATTAGCCGGAAGGGACCCCCTGGGCTGCTGAGCCCTGTCCCCCACCCCTTCATCACAAGCAGCCCCATCATACAATCACACTCATATATTTGTCCGCCTCTCTCTCAGAACTAATCACCCTGTTTGCACCCACAGTTCCTGTTGGGAGGCTGTTCAGAACCACTCCGCTCATCTGGTTAGAAACCTTCTCTTCATTTCCAGCCTGGATTTGTTCCTGGCCACTCTGTCCCCCTTTGTTCTTGTGCCCCAGTGTCCATTAGCTTAAATAGCTCTTCACCCTCCCTGGTGCTGCTCCTTGTTCATACACCAGAGGGTAACCCTATCCGCTCTCAGCGGTTCGCAGACTGTGGGTCAGGACCCCAAAGTGGGTCGTGACTCCATTTTAATGGGGTCATCAGGGTTGTCATTAGACTTACTGGGGCCAAAGCCAAAGCCCTCGGGTTTCAGCCCTGGGTGGCGAAGCTCAGGTTACAGGTCCCCTGCCTGGGGTTGAATCCCTTGGGCTTCGGCTTTGGCTCTCCACCCAGGGCAGTGGGACTCCGGCAGGCTCAGGCTTCAGTCCCCCCTCCTGGGGTCATGTCATCATTTTTGTTGTCAGAAGGGGGTCGAGATGCAATGAAGTTTGAGAACCGCTGTGCTAGGCTAAAGGAGGCAAGTTCCTCCAGTCTCCTGTCAGAAAGAAGGGCCGGATGGTGTTGGTTGTGTCAACAGCTGTATAGTGAACAGTGCTGTATTAGAACACAAGATGCTGGACACACTTAGTGAAAGAATAAATGGTGAATAAAAGTGTCTCAGACCAAAGCCTCAGTGGGAGAGCACTGAATGTGCCTGTAGGTTTCTGCTGGGCCCTTTGATTTGCTCTGTCAGCTCTGCACAAGAGGCTCTGGTCTCCAACCGCTTACACAGCCTGCAGTTTTGCTTACACAAGTGGTGCGGTGGACTTTGGCCAGATTATCCACATGTATAAGCATGTGCAGGACGGGGGCCTTTAGACATAATCTGCAAATGTGATGACTTAAGAAATGCCATCTGCTTCCCCTTGGCTTCCTTCTCTTTGTTCTTCAGGCTTCTGACCTGAACGTTCCTGGCTGAGCCTGTGGCACAGTCAGGAAGCTGGCCGCACTCCTCGTTTGCATCTCAGCGAGCCTCATGGTGCACAAACTCCTGCACGTAACTGCAAGCTTCCCACGTTGGCTCAAACTGCTCTAGTGTTGTTGCGTGGGATGTTTGCTCTTGTGGGCAGTGACGGTCTGGGGTCTGAGCATTACCTATCCCCGTTAGAGATGGTTCTCCAAGGACAGAGCTGTGGTGTGTGGGCTGGGGAAGCTTGTGCTGCCCCTGTTATGTGGACTTCAGTCACCCAGGCTCTTTGCTGCTGGGCTCAGGGACTGTCAGCCCAGCACCTTCCACCTGGATGACATGCACTGAAATGGCTGGTCTGGATCAGTTAACTCACCTCTACGTATCTAATCCATGAAAGAGCAGTGACTCACCCTCTCTGTCTGTGGAGCTGGTTCTGCTGTGGGTCAGTTGGTAATTAAGGGTCTTCTACACCGCAAAGTGCACCCTTGAACTGAAGATACAGCTTTAAACTGGTGCCAAAGGCTGGGGGGGGTGGGGTACCCTGAATTCAGTTTAAACCAGGTGTACTTCAGTTTAGTTTAAGTCAGTTCGGAACAGGTTTAAGATAAATTGAAATCAGCCACCCTTGAACTGAAGGCAGAGAGTCCACTGAAAAACTCATGTAAGTTATATCAGTGCCACTTCTGCCATTGTGACTGTTCTGAAAGGAGTAACTATACGCCAAACAACAGGCCAGTATCAGTACTGAGAGTCAGTGAAAGATAGTACTAAAAACAGTGCATGAGATTTACAAAATACCAGACAGCAGGAACAAAGCTATGTGGAAATATGGAGGCAGCCTCCCCGCTGTTATCTGATTCATGCACAAGCCTGATGCACTTACATCTAATAAATAATAGCAGCAGGTCTAAACCCCAGGAAAAGGCCTTAAGATAACAGCAAAACATTCCTCCTAACCTGTAGCAGGACAGGCCAGCTTCTCAGTGGGAAGGACGGTGGTTTTTGATTGTCATGGAATGTTTTTGCAGCTTTCTTGAGCGCGCAGACGGCCAAGAATGGCCTTGCCCAAATGTCAGGCTTTGATCCCTAGTGTTTGTGTGTGTGCTGGGGGAGACAGAGGGAAGAAGTTCTCACCACCCCATGAGAATGGCTATGCTGGGTCAGATCAATGGTCCATCTAGCCCGGTATCCTGTCTTCAGACAGTGGCCAATGCCAGGTGCTTCAGAGGGAGTGAACAGAACAGGTAATCATCAAATGATCCATCCCGTGATCCACTCCCAGCTTCTGGCAAATAGGCTAGGGACACCCAGAGCATGGGGTTGCATCCATGACCATCTT
The DNA here is from genome assembly GCF_003597395.2 of Chelonoidis abingdonii. NCBI lineage: Eukaryota > Metazoa > Chordata > Testudines > Testudinidae > Chelonoidis > Chelonoidis abingdonii. Next base: position 5,932,169 of record NC_133778.1, read on the forward strand.
GTCTAATAGCCAGTGACCTTATCTAGTTGTTTTTTTTAATCTTGTTATAGTCTTGGCCTTCTCAACATCCTCTGATAAAGAGTTCCACAGGTTGACTGTGTGTTGTGGGAAGAAGTACTTCCTTTTGTTTATTTTAAGCCTGCTGCCTATTAATTTCATTGGGTGACCCCAGGTTCTTGTATTATGTCCAGGAATAAATAACCCTCCTTATTCAATTTCTTCACATCGTCCTTGATTTTATAGACCTCTGTCATATACCCCCCTTGGTCATCTCTTTTCCTAGCTGGAGAGTCCTAGCTAATTTAGACCCAATTGTTGTATATGTAGAGTTGGGATTATGTTTTCCAAAGTGCATTGCTTTTCATTTATCAGCATTTAATTTCATCTGCCATTTTGTTGCCCAGTCATCCAGTTTTCAAAGATCCCTTTGTAACTCTTCACAGTCTGTTTTGGACTTCACTGCCCTGAGTAATTTTGTATCATCTGCAAACTTTGCTACCTCACTGTTTAACCCAGTGGTCCCCAACCTTTTTGGCTGGCGGGCACCAGCCGAAGGACCACTGCGGTGGTGGAACATCCGCTGAAATGCCACTGAATTTTGGCAGCATTTCGGTGGTGACACCTCTTGATGACGTCACTTGCCGTCAATGGCAAGAGGCATCAGCGAGAGGCGTCCCTGCCGAAATTTGGGGGCAATGCCTCTTGATGACATCACTTGTCGATAAGTGTCGTCATCAAGAGGCGTCCCCGTCGAAATGCCGCTGCAACATTTTGGCGAGTGCTCTCCCGGGGTCCAGGACACGGGTGCATTAAGATGCCCCCATGGGCGCCATGATGCCTGTGGGCATCGCGTTGCGGACCCCGGTTTAACCCCTTTTCCAGATTATTTATGAATATATTGAACTGCACTGGTCCCAGTAGAGGCCCCTGAAGGACACCACTATTTACCTCTCTCCATTCTGAAATGGATAGCGTACTTGAACTTTCAGAAAATCTTTGACAAGGTTCCTCACCAAAAGTTGTTAAGCAAAGTAAGCAGTCATGGAATAAGAGGGTAGGTCCTCTCATGGATCTGTAACTGGTTAAAAGACAGGAAACAAAGAGTAGATCCATGAGAGGACCTACCCTCTTATTCCATGACTGCTTACTTTGCTTAAGGACTTTTGGTGAGAGACCTTGTCAAAGATTTTCTGAAAATTCAAGTACACTATATCCACTGGATCACCCTTGTCCACATGTTTGTTGACCCCTCAAAGAATGCTAACAGGTTAGTGAGGCATGATTTCCCTTTAAAAAACTCTGTTGACTCTTTCCCAACAAACCATGTTAATCTGTGTGTGATAATTCTGTTCTCTACTATAGTTTCAACTAATTTTCCTGGTATTGAAGTTAGGCTTACCAGTCTTAATTGCCAGGATCACCTCTGCAGCCTTTTTAAAAAATTGGCATCACATTTGGTTCCACTTTTGGGGGGGAGGGATAGCTCAGTGGTTTGAGCATTGGCCTGCTAAACCCAGGGTTGTGAGTTCAATCCTTGAGGGGGCCATTTAGGGATCTGAGACAAAAATCTGTCTGGGGATTGGTCCTGCTTTGAGCAGGGAGTTGGACTACATGACCTCCTGGAGTTCCTTCCAACCCTGGTATTCTATGATTAGCTATCATTCAGTCATCTGGTAAAGACACTGATTTAAATGATAGGTTACATACCACAGTTAGTAGTTCTGCAATTTCACATTTGAGTTCCTTCAGAACTCTTGGGTGCATACCGTCTGGTCCTGGTGACTTATTACCATTTAATTTATCAATTTGTTCCAATTTGCTCCTCTACTGACATCTAAATCTGGGACAGTTCCTCAGATTTGTTATGTAAAAAGAATGGGTCAGGTGTGGGAATCTCCCTAACATCCTCTGCAATGAAGACTGATACGAAGAATTCATTTAGCATCTCTGCAATGGCCTTGTCTTCCATGAGTTCTCGGTGCCACCGCTGTCCAGTGGCCCCCTGATTATTTGACAGGCTTCTGACATGATTAAAAAAAATTACTGTTAGTTTTTCAGTCTTTTACTAGTTGCTCTTCAAATTCTTTTTTCGCCTGCCTAATTGCACTTTAACTTTAGTTTATGCTTCTATTTTTTTCAGTAGGATTTAACTTCTAATTTTGAAAGGATTCCTTTTTGCCTCAGCCTGTTTCTTTTACTTTGTTGTTTAGCCATGGTGGCACTTATTTGGTCCTCTTACTGTGATTTTTAATTTGGGGCATACATTTAATTTGAGCCTCTGTTATGATATTTTTATATAAATCCATGGTATGCCCACATCTTGAATACTGTGTGCAGATGTGGTCTGCTCACCTCAAAAAAGATATTCTAGCACTAGAAAAGGTTCAGAAAAGGGCAACTAAAATGATTAGGGGTTTGGAGAGGGTCCCATACGAGGACAGATTAAAGAGGCTAGGCCTCTTCAGCTTGGAAAAGAGGAGACTAAGGGGGGATATGATAGAGGTATATAAAATCATGAAGTGATCAATGGGAAAGTTCTTTCTTTTCCCTAATTCAAGAACGAGGCACCAATGAAATTAATAAAATAAAAGGAAGTTCTTCTTCATGCAGCGCACAGTCAGCTTGTGGAACTCCTTACCTGAGAAGGTTGTGAAGGCTGGGACTATAACAATGCTTAAAAGGGAACTGGATAAATTCATGGTGGCTAAATCCATAAATGGCTATTAGCCAGGAAGGGGAAAAATGGTGTTCCTAGCCTCTGTTTGTCAGAGGATGGAGATGGATGGCAGGAGAGAGATCACTTGATCATTGCCTGTTAGGTTCACTCCCTGTGGGTCACCTGGCACTGGCCACTGTCGGTAGACAGATACTGGGCTAGATGGACCTTTGGTCTGACGCGGTACGGCTGTTCTTATGTTCTTATAAAAGTTTCCATGCAGCTTGGAGGCATTTTACTTTTGCGGCTGTACCTTTTAATGTCCATGTCCATTTAACTGGTTTCCTCTTTCTGAAGTTTAAATGCCACTGTGGTATTACCCCTCCCCCAAAGGATATTTAATTTAATTATATTATAGTCACTGTTACTGACGGGTTCTCTTGGATCAGATCCTGTGCTCCGCTTAGGACTAAATCAAGAATTGCCTCTCCTCCTATGGGTTCCAGGACTAGCTACCCCAAGAACCAGTCATTTAAGATGTCTAGAAACTTTATCTCTGCCCCCGCCCCCCCATCCTGAGGTGACATATATATATGGAGATATACCTCTCTCATAGAACTGGAAGGGACCCTGAAAGAGAATCGAGTCCAGCCCCCTGCCTTCACTAGCAGGACCAAGTACTGATTTTGCCCCAGATCCATTAGTGGCCCCCTCAAGGACTGAACTCACAACCCTGGGTTTAGTAGGCCAGTGCTCAAACCACTGAGCTATCCCTCCCCACTATGTACCCAGTCAATATACGGATAGTTGAAATCCCTCATTATTATTGAGTTTTTTTATTTTATTTGCCTCTCTAATCTCCCTGGGCATTTCACAGTCACCTCACCATCCTGGTCAGGTGGTTGGTAGTATGTTCTTATTCTTATTATTCAAGCATGGAATTACTATCCCTAGAGATTCTGTGATACAGTTTCTGTGGTATGGGTAAAATGTTATACAGAACTGTTGAATGTCAGGGTATATATGGAGAGGTGTTCCCAGTACTGTATGTTGCATGCAGATGGATGCAGATGAAAGTGTGTCCATGCCCCTCTCCTAGTTACTCATGAAGCCCTCAAATGCACCGTGCCTGGTAGAGACCTTTAACTATGGAGTGATGTGCAGTGCTACGTTCCTTCAGGGACTGACGTCTCTAAAGTGCACCCAGTCTGTGACGGTGCAGGGACCAAGACCAGGACCCAGGCTCTAGTTCTGCAACTTGCCACTCTGTGCCCAAGTGAGGATGGCCTGTCAGCTGGTATGTCACAAGGGTGAGTTTCTGAGTGTGTGGCAGAAGGACCAACATCCTTTGCTGCCAACTGTGCCTCCGAGCTAGGAGTGAGGGCCTAACTGCCTTGAGAGGGCAGGAATTGGACAGATAATTGGCCAAGATCCCTCCCTCAGAAGCCAAAGGAGTCCCCTCATCAGGGATAAATTGGCCCCAGGTGTCTGATTTGCCGAAGTTAGGCCCGGCTGCAGTGATCTGGTTTGTCATTTGTCAGGGATCTGTAGACTTATTGGTCAATGAGGAGATAAGTAAGAACTTGCCTCGTCTGCTTACTGGTGGAGTTCAGTGTATTTGTGGGGAGTGGGCAGGGCTGTCCAGACCAGATACAGTCAAAAGGTGTCAGTTTTGCCTTAAACCGATGGATAAAATTACCTGCATATTAGAAGGGTTTCCTCCCCTGCCCACACTAGGAAATATGTCCAGCGCTGCAAGTCCCAGGAAATGTTGGGTATCTGATACAATAGGCAGGTGTATAAGGGTTATTGCAGTAGGTAGAGTCTATATTGTAGGGTGATGGTGATGTCATTTGTCTTTCCCTCTTCCTGGTCCCAAGGGATTTAAGTTGATGAGGTATGGGATAGGAAGTAAGTTCACAAATCCTGTTCTGAGCGTTATTCCAAATAAGAGCATACTGAGCAGAACACTTGCTGAAGAGCTCTGCAGATCAGGGGCGGGCAAACTTTTTGACCTGAGGGCCGCATCAGGTTTCAGAAATTGTATGGAGGGTAAGTTAGGGAAGGCTGTGTCTCCCCAAACAGGCAGGCGTAGCCTGGCCCTTGCCCCCTATCCGGCCCCCCTGCTTCTTGCACCTAACAGCCCCCTGGGACTCCTGTCCCATTCAACCCCCCTGTTCCCTGACCGCCCCTGGAATCCCCATCCCTGACTGCCCCCCGCCACCCCATCCAACCCCCTTCTCATTCCTTACTGCCCTCCCAGGACCCCTGCCCTATCCAACCACCCCTTCTCCCTGACTGCCCCTGGAACTCCTGCCCACATTCAACCCCCTTATTCCCCGCCCTCTGACTGCCCCGACCCCAGGAGCTCACAACCCCACTGCCCAGAGCATTGCGCTGGTGGCTCAGTGAGCTGAGGCTGGGAGGGGGAACAGTAGGGGTAGGGCCGGGGGCTAGCCTCCTGGGCCAGGAGCTCAGGGGCTGGGGAGAATGGTGCTGCGGGCCGGATGTGGCTCGTGGGCCATAGTTTGCCCACCTCTCCTGTAGATGCTGAAAGATTTGGACCTCCTTCCTAAGGAATTTACCAGTACCCTTTACTCAGATTCTGAACTGGATGTCGGGATTTCTAGTCACCTTATTTGTTGAGTGAGTGCGATGAGATTTTAGCACTAACACTTTACTCACTGAAGTAAACCCTCTTAAGTCTTGCACATAAATAAAATGCAAGACTTAATGCAACTAAATGCAATAAAATGAATTATGTCTGTGGGGTATTCCCCCACCCCCCCCTTTTTTTTGACATTCTAGCTCTTCAAAACATCCTCGCATCTGGAGAACATTAGTGACAAAAGGAAAAATGGAAAAGTGAAGGGGAAAATCCCTAACCATCATTCATTTTTTTTCAACAGGCAACTTTAATCTGGCGTTTCCTAACTTTTGCAACCTTAATAATGTGCTTTGAACACAATTTTTGTGTGGTGTGTGTGTATATACCAGGGATCGGCAACCTTTGGCACGCAGCCCACCGGGGTAAGCCCCCTGGCGGGTTGGGCTGGTTTGTTTACTTGCCGCATCCACAGGTTCGGCCGATCGCGGCTCCCACTGGCTGTGGTTCGCTGTCCCAGGCCAATTGGGGCTGCGGGATGCGGGGGCCAGCACATCCCTCGGCCCGCGCCACTTCCCGCAGTCCGCATTGGTCTGGGATGGCGAACTGCAGCCAGTGGGAACCGCGATCGGCCAAACCTGCGGACGCGGCAGGTAGACAAACTGGTCCGGCCTGCCCGGACGCTTACCCAGGCGAGCCGCGGGCCAAAGGTTGCTGATCCCTGGTATATACGTATAGGGGTGGGGGTGAGGTGGAGAGAAGATCATTAAAGGGGAAACGTAAAAGGGTTTAAAGGAGAACTGGATAAATTCATGGAGGTTAAGTCCATAAATGGCTAAGTAATAGTGTCCCTAGCCTCTGTTTGTCAGAGGGTGGAGATGGATGGCAGGGGAGAGATCACTTGATCATTGCCTGTTAGGTTCACTCTCTGTGGGGCACCTGGCATTGGCCACTGTTGGTAGACAGATACTGGACTAGATGGACCTTTGGTCTGACCCAATACGGTCGTACTTATGTTCTAACTAGCTCTTTGCAAATTCGTCTAATGTCTCTACAGCCAATATGTTACATGGGCAGCTACACTGTACATGCGCACATTAACTTTTAACTTGGATTCACAATCTATGCTAAAGTGAGTCAGATCCCAATAGCATAGGTGCTGGAACTAGGGTTGTTGGGAGTTCTGCAGCACCCCCTGGCTTGAAGTGGTTTCCATTATATACCGGGTTTACAGTGTGGTTCAATGGCTCTAAGCACCCCACTATAAAAATTGTTCCAACATCCCTGCCCAATCGTTACTGTATGTGCACAACTCCGTATCTGCTGTATTCACTAGGAACACTTACTGTTGAGTCAGTTGAATTCTTTTTTACTCTCTGTGGAATTAGCTATCTCACTGCAATGCATGCGAGGCCACTAGTTTAATAGTCTGTATTTTGAATGGGCCTAAAGAGAAAACAAGTAAGTTTTTAAAGAACAGGCCTGTAAACCTTAACAGTGATGTCATTAGTAGGAAATTATAGAAACGGCGCTACTAATGTACAGACTATTTAATAGAGAATGGTAACCATCCTACAGCATTCTATAGAGGGGCTTTGATTCTCTGTTAAATTCGGTGAGACTGAGTCACTGCAACATTTCCATTCCTCTGGCAGAAGCCCCTTTGGCTCCCCTGGAATTCAGCACCTGAGAGAGACAAACCAATCTGCCCGGCTTTTTGGTGGAACTGGTGGTATTAGGAACTAGCAAACCCCTGTAAACCAGACTTACTGAGGTTTGTGATTTATTTTACTTATTTCTTAAACATCCCCTGAGAATATCCATCTGTTTGTGCTGCCCGCTTCTTCAAAGGAAGTGGGTATCCGCTTTTTTGTTTTTGCAACTTTGCAGCTAGAAAAAACATATACTAGAGAGAAAGTTCATGGTGTTTGTTTGCAATTGTTTTGCATAGGAATTTGACTTGTTGCCAAACTCTGCTGTATCCACAGAAATTCCAGCAGCACCGAGATCTGTGTGGGAAATTCTCTACAGCAAGGAGACAGAGAGACTGGCCTGAAGGTGCCTCAGCTTGTCTGACGGCCACCTGGAAAAAGGTCCTTTCCCTCTGATGCACCAGAGAGCGGTGACGGCAGAGCCATGTCTGTCGTGGATGATGGCTCTCTAAAGCACCCCCCTGAGTCCGCAGTGGACCAGCGCTGGAAGTTCCTCGTCTTCTACCTCTGTTTTTATGGCTTCATGACCCAGATCAGACCTGGGGAGAGCTTCATCACCCCCTACTTGCTGGGAGCTGACAAGAACTTCACCACAGTAGAGGTGAGTTTGCACTGTGATTCTCCGCCTCCTGCACCATGCAGTTGCCATACACATGGCTCTGGAGAGCAGCAGTCTGCAACATGTACTCCTTTTCACATCTCCTTAAGGGCATTAGGCTCCCGTAAACACTGCTGTCATGGGACTGCTACGGGGGTAACTGAAGTGATTCTCTCTGGCGGATGGGAGAGCAGTAAGTGCTGAGATGAAGCAATGTGTGGGAGGTGACAACAGCTACCTGCTAGTGATGCAAATCTGTCTGTGAGGTGCGACAGCACCGGACTGGAGTGAGAGGTACATCTGTCCGGGACTGGTGCGCTCTCTGTACCAGCAATTCAGAGCCCTCTCCCACCTGGTAGGCCAGTGGCTGACCCTTACATCCGTTTGTGTAGTGTGTGCAATTCCTTGTGTTTTTCACACAACCAGATGGTGCTCTTCTCAAGCAGCAAGAGTGGCCCAGCGCAACTGCAGGGGTGTTGGGAGTTCTGTGTGCTTGCCCCTGATGGGTTATGGGTTTGCTCTTACATGGATTGCAAGCTACTGCCCATTTGCACATGGCTCAAGAGCTCTGAAGGCTGATGGCACCCTGGGGCGAGGTAGGGTGACCAGATGACAAAGGTGAAATACTGGGACGTAGGGGGTGGGGTGGGAAAGGGGGCGAGGCGAGCAAAACAAAAAAACCCCCAAACCAGTGGCGGAGCAAAACAAAAAAACAAAAAAAAACGTCAGAGCACAGGAAAAATTGGTGGGGGCTGAGAACCCACCAGCAGCTCCGTGCCCCGACCTCCCTCCACCCCCGCACCAGCTTACCTCCACTCCGTCTCCACCTCTCCCCTCGGGGAGGGAGGGGGCAGCATGCAGAGCTTCCCTCCCTCCCCCCCGCCAGAGGGGCCTGCCAGGGGGCCAAGTGAGTCCCTAGTCTTACCTGGAGCAGCTCCCAGGAAGCATCCAGCAGGCAGGTCCCGTCCTCTGGCTCCTAAGGTTGCGTGGGTTGGGTCAGGTCGAGGGGGGCAGCGGAGGGGGGCTCTCTGCTGGCTGCTGGCGCCTACAAGCCCTGCCCCTGCAGCATGCAGCAGAGACCTCCTCGCTGCCTCTGTGCGTGCCTGGGGAATGGGGCTGCAGCACTCTGCAGACTCCTGCCGCTGGCAGGCGGGCACCAGGAGTTCAGCTGCACTGCCCCAGGGCCTAGGAAGAAGAGGTGAGCGGTGCTGGCAGCACCGGCTTGTGTCCTCCACCAGACGGTCCCCCAATATTGGGACAAAGTGCGTCCCGACCGATATAAGGTCGGGATGCGGGACAAGTCCCCTAAAATCGGGACTGTCCTGATAATATTGGGATGTCTGGTCACCCTAGGGCAAGGGGTCCGTCTGGGAGGCTGTCAGTGAAAAGGGGCTCCGCACCAGTGTTATCCAGTGGTGTAAGGGGACACTGCCTGCACATGCATATGCTACATTAGAGTCTGGAGACAACACCGGTGCCACGTTCTTCACATGAGGCATTCTCAGCCCCTTTGTAAGAACCGTTGCCTCTGGGTACTCGGTGTGTCTCACTGAGCCTTGGAAAGGCCACAGGAGGTGCACTCTGTACCTGTGCCCACAAATTGAGCTCGCCCCATGGCCAGCTGCATGTGGGGGCTGAGTGAAACTGAGCTGGTTTTTAAATGTGAGAGCTGGGCCAAAGGTAACCCAAGCTAAGACTCTGCTCCCTGTAAAATCCTCTGCGTTTAGGGGAGATGTTTGAGACCCCCATGTCCTGAAGGATCTGTGTGATGGATCCTGCTTCCCCACTCTGTCCCGCTGCCCTCCCCATCCCTGAGTCCAGAGCTGTTAGTTCCTGCCCAGCCCAGCCAATGGAAATGAGAAACCCTTCAGACTGTGCATGGTCAGAGATGGCGAAGTGCAGCGAGACACAGCCCTGAGTTACCCTGCCTCTCTGACATGCAGGAGAGAGGAGATTGCTGCGCCGGGTTTCTAGGAGGGGCATCTGAGTCTCTGTAGTTCTGTGGGGCCAGCCAGGATACTGCCGTGACTTGGGGCAGTCTGAGGTGCATGTTTCACACATGGCTTGTCAGGGGAGGGAGAGGTTGTAACATCCTCTCTGTGATCAGCCAAAGGGCTCCTCAGCACTGTCCAGTGCTGCGGTGAGAGATCAGCCTTGGGCCTTGTGTTTCAGGCTCCCGAGGCAGAGCCTGGTGGGAGTGAGGGGGGAGCCAGGTAGGGAGGGCACAGAGAGGGGTGGCTGGGGAGACAGCGATGGGCTGTGGTGCAGGAAGCACTGGTGATGGCCTGCATTGGCTCCCCCCGCTTCCCATGTTCTCATCTGTGTCTGGCCAGCGCAGAGAAGTCAGCTGGGAGCCGTGGGTACAGAGGAGGCTGCTGTCAATAGCAGGGAAGGGCGTGTACTTTACATCCTGCTTTATCCCATTGGTTCTGCTGGGCCCACAGCTCCCTCACTCCCTAGGGTGACCAGATGTCCCAATTTTATAGGGGCAGTTCCGATTTTTGGTCTTTTTCTTGTATAGGCTCCTATTACCCCCACACCCCTGTCCCGATTTTTCACACTTGCTGTCTGGTCACCCTACCACCCCCACCCAGTGGGGATGCTCTGTGTGCTGGATATGTGCACTCCCAGGCTGTGGGGGGAGCAGCAGTACAGCAGGCTAGGGGCCAACATGGGTTCCAGCTCCTTTTGATCCAGCTAGCCCAGGTGTCACCCCTGGTGCCAGCGTGATCCCTCTGTGGGGTGTTGGGGGGGTTTGGTTTCCTCACTCCTCAACCTAGTTTCCTTCTTTGATAGGGTTACAGGGCTCGTGGTGGGGGGAGCAATAGACGTGACATATTGTGATTTCCATCAGACTTTGGATACATTCTCACGTGACCGTTTCATAGACAAACGAGGGAAAAGGGGTCTAGATGAAACTACTGTAAGGCAAGTATCAGAGGGGTAGCCGTGTTAGTCTGGATCTGTAAAAGCAGCAAAGAGTCCTGTGGCACCTTATAGACTAACAGACGTTTTGGATGGTCTGACAAAGTGGGTATTCATCCACGAAAGCTCATGCTCCAAAATGTCTGTTAGTCTATAAGGTGCCACAGGACTCTCTGCTGCTTGTCAGGCAAGTGTGGAACTGCCTAAAGACTGTACTGACAGATAGTTTTCAATGGTTCACTGACAAACTGGCAGGGTGTATTTAGTGGGGTCTCCTGGAGGAAAGTCCTGCATACAGTAATAGTCCATATTTTCATTAATGACTTGTATAATGCAGTGGAGAGTATGAAGTGTGCAGATGACACCAAGCTGGGAAGAGTTGCAAGCAATTTGGCGACAGGATTAGGATTCAAAATGACATTGACAAAGTAGAGAATTGGTCTGAAATCAACAAGATGAAATTCAGCAAAGACAAGTACAAAGTATTTCACTCGGGAAGCAAAAATCAAATGTATAACTCTGAAGTGGAGAAGAACAGGCTAGGGATAGGTTTCCTGAAAAGGATCAGGCAGGGAGTGTTAGTGTGTCACAAACTGAATGTGAGTCAAAAACATGATTGGTTGTGAATAAGGCTAATATCATTCTAGGGTGTATTAACAGGAATGTTGGATGTAAGATGTCGGAGGCAATTGTTCTGCTCTGCTTAGCACTGGTGAGGTCTTAGCTGGAGAACTGTGTTTAATTCTTAGATTCATGGAGTCTAAGCCAGAAGGGACCATTTTGATCATCCAGTCTGTCGTCCTGTATAGCACAGGCCAGAGACCTGCCCAAAAAGTCATTTCTTAGAGCAGATCTTTGAGAAAAACGTCCAACCTTGATTTAAAAATTGTCAGTGATGGAGAATCCACCATGACCTCTGGTAAATTGTTCTAATGGTTAATTACTGTCACCATTAAAAATGTACACCCTATTTCCAGTCTGAATTTGTCTCGCTTCAGCCTCTAACCATTGGATCGTGTTAGACCTTTCTTTGCTAGACTGAAGAGCCCATTATTAAATATTTGTTCCCCATGTAGGTGTTTATAGACTGTGATCAGATATCCCTTAATTTTCTTTTTGTTAAGTGAATAGGTCATGCTCCTTGAGTGTATAACGCAGGTTTTCTAATCCTTTCATCATTCTCGTGGCTCTTCTCTGACCCCTCTCCACTTTATCAACATTCTTTTTGAATTGTGGGCACTAGAACTGGACACAGGATTCTGGCAGCAGTTGCACCAGTGCCAAATGCAGAGGTAAAATAACCTCTCTGCTCCTACTGGAGATTCCCCTGTTTATGCATCCCAGGATCACGTTAACTCTTTTGGCCTAGTGGGAAATCATGTTCAACTGATTATTCAACATGACCTCCAAATCTTTTTCAGAGTTGCTGCTTCCCAGGATAGAGTCCCCCATCCCGTAAGTCTGGCCCACATTCTTTGTTCCTAGTTTTGTATATTTACATTTAGCCAAATTAAAATGCTTATTGTTTGCTTGCGCCCAATGTACCAAGTGATCTAGACCTCTCTCAATCAGTGTCCTCTTCTTTAGTTGCCACTCCTTCATAAACTTTTATCAGTGATGATTTTATGGTTTTGTTCTAGTCATTGACAAAGATGTAACATAGTGTAGGGCCAAGAACTGATCCCTGCAGGATCTCATAGGAAACAGACCTGCTCAATGCCAAATCCCCTTTAAGGGTAACATTTTGAGACTTATCAGTTAGCCAGTTTTTCATCCATTCCATGTGTGCCATGTTCATTTTATATTGAGCTATATTTTTAATCAGAATGTCACGTGATTCTAAGTAAAACACTTTACAAAAGTCTAAGTATGTTATATCAACATTGTTACCTTTATCAATGAAACTTATAATCTCGTTTGAAAAAAGGCATCATTAGTTAGACAGGATCTATTTTCTATAAACACATGTCGATTTGTATTAATTACGTTATCCTCCTTTAGTTCATTATTAATCGAATCCCATATTAGCTCCATTATCTTGCCTGGGCTCAATGTCAGGCTGACAACCCTATAATTACTCGGGGCATCCCATTGATCCTTTTTAAAAATGGGCAGAACGTTAGCTTTCTTCCAGTTTTCTGGTAACTTTCTCTGTGCTTCAAGACTTATTGAAAATGAACATTAATGGTTCAGCAAGCTTCTCAGCCAGCTCTTCGAAAACTCTCAGATGCAGGTTATCTGGACCTGCTGATTTAAAAGTATCTAACTTTAAGCTTCTGTTTAACATTCTCCAGAGATACTAATGGAATTGAAAGAGCGTTCTCATTAAACTATGAGACTCCCTCATCTGTTTTTTCCCCCAAAACAGAACAGAAATATTTATTGAACACCTCTGCCTTTTCTGCATTATTATTGACAATTCTACCATTTCCATCTAGTATGGATTCTTTTTGTTCCTATCCTAATATGTGTTAAAAACTTGTAGGCTCATAGACTTTTAAGGCCCGAATGGACCATTGTGATCATTTAGTCTGACCTCCTGCACATCTCAGGCCAGGGAATCTCACACACCCACTCCTGTAATAGTCCCATAATCTCTGTCTGAGTTACTGAAGTCCTCAAATCATGATTTACAGACTTCAAGTTACAGAGAATCCACCATTTGAGAATCCACCCTGAGAGGAGCGGGGAGAGGCCAGGCTGGGGTGGGATTTTGGAGGAGTGATGTGGTTGGCATGGAGGGCAGTTCAGGTTTCGAGATTGCTGTGTGCTCTGTGCTTCTCACCTTGCAGGTGTCTTGTGCAGTGCGACTGTGACCAGTGAGTCCCCTGTAGATTGCGCCCCTGTGCACTAGCCCCTGGGGGGCTGTGAGAGCAGGAGTCAGAGCGAGTCCCTGAGGGTTGGCAGCCTCCTGCCCTGAGCCTCAGAGACCCTTTCCACCACAGAGGCGACTGGACTTTTCATCTCAGTGCTCCCCTCCAGTTGCTAGCTGATGCCACTGCACTAGTGTGTTCTGCTCTCTGTCCTGTGGGACCCCTCTCGCGGGCGGGGTCTCTAGAGCCCTGTGCTTAGGGGTTGATCTGTCATCCTAGGCAGAGGGACACGGCCATCCAGGTGAGCCAATGGGCTTTGAGCCTGGTGACCAGGAATGTGCCCTGCAGTGAGCTGCCAGCATGGTATGGGCTGGCCTGTGGCGGCAGGTGGGCTGCTCTGTCTCACATCAGGGCCCTCTACAACTTCCTGACTGGGAAAGTGACTTTAAAATAGCATCTCCTCCCTGCAGCGCGGCCTGGTTTAGTTCATTGGTGCAGGGATAGATCCCTGCTGCACTGAGGAGTGTCTCAGATGAACAGCTAGACAACACCAAGGAAAACAAGTGTCATTGTTAATTACACAGTCCCCTGAGCTAGAGCGAAGGAGACCCTGTGCCTACCCCCTGCTGCCACTGACCTAACCCTGCCAGACCCTCCCAGAGAGTAATGGGGTCATGTGCTTCCGTGGGCCTTTCATCTGAGGTTATCCCACCCCGTGACAGAAGTGGGTCAATATTGTTCCTGCCCCTCTGTCCCCGCACCTGCTGCTGTTGCAAACAGGCCCGGTTGGCTGGGAGCAGGTGAGGGAGGGGAAAGGGAACGGGCCATGTGTGTGCGGGGGAGCAACGGGTGGGCAGTACATTGAATCAGCGCAAGCTGTGAGTTCACTTTCTACACTGTGCCCCGAGCTGCCGAGGGGTCAGATGACGTCCAGTGCCCATGTGAATACTGGCTGAATGCTGGTAACGGTCCCCCTCACACAGATAAGGAGAGTCCTTTTATCCCCCTTTTGTGACAATAGAGAACCAAACCCCTGTTGGCTGATAGGGCACATGCAGCAGAGCTGGGGGGCGTTGGTGAGAAGCGGTACCGCAGCGCCGGCCCGTGGATACGTCCTCTGCTTAGGACAGTGCACTGTGTGTGCTCTTACTGTGCAGCCCCCATGCTGGAGGGGGAAAAATGCCAAAGAAACCCACCGCAGGAGCGTTTAACCTCGGAACTGCACAGATATGAGGAGGCTAGTTATATGGAGTGAAATGCCAGCAAACAGCATGGAGACTGTTTAAAAACACCGTACTAGAGGCTCTCACTAAATGTGCACCGCAAACAAAAAAAACCCCCCAAACCAGGAAGAGGATCAAAAAAATGCCACCGTGGCTAAACAGCCGAGTAAAAGAGGCACTTAGTGGCCAAAAGGCCTCTCCGCAGCCTGTTCCTTCCCTCTCAGGGGCCTGGCTTTGCACTGGAGGATTCCAGGGTGGCGGGTTGCGCAGAACACCCTGGAAGAGATACTGCAGCCAGTTGAGAAACACAGAAAAGGATTTCCCCAAATCCAGCAGTGTTATAATTGTGTTGGGCTTGGGAATGTGCCGACGGACTCGTTCCTGTGCTGGAAACATCGTGCTTTTGGAGGAAATGTTTGTGAAATTGGAATTTTGGAAAAGTGGAGATTTTCAATATTGAACCCCCCCCCCGCCGCCGCCCATGTGACTGAACTGGAAAATCCAGATTGTCAACACAACCCCCCAATCGTGGAAATCTAAACAACCCCCACCACCCTTATGGTGTCCAAGCTGGCAACATTGTGGGGTTGAAGCTGAACAAATTTTTGGAAAAACAATTAAAAAAAATGATTTTGCAAAAATATCTTCCTTTGGACAAAGGCCAGATTTGAACCGTTCTATTTGGTTTGCAGCATCTACAGATCCATGCGATCATCCAGACTATATTATTATCACACCATAAACGAACCCAGCCCTGCTTTCCTGGTGGCTTAGGTTTTAACTCCCGATTAATGGCCATAACAAGGAGCAGTTTGTGCTTCTCTGGAAAGCCTCGGCTGGAGTGCACCTGGCCAAATGCAGTCTGCTGTGGGGGTTACAGTGTGTTGAGGCCTGGTGCAGAACACAGCATGGACTAGCTCTGTGCTTTTCTCACGCAGCACGACCTCCCTTCTGCCTCGCTTCCCAAGGGGTCAAATGTCAGAGCCATCAGCCGTGGCTTCCTGTGTGAGCAGTTTGGGTATGTGCTGACGGAGGCGGAAAAACAAGGAGCTTATATAGAAAGAAACATGTTTACAAAGGGCTTTTAAAATGTGCCTGTTTTAGTTAACCTTTCTGTGCCCAATGCATGTGCAGAGCCTCGCCAGAAGGGCACCAGCAGACTCCACAGAAGCAGGCCTCTCACTCCTGTCTGACTGATGCACTGGCCATAGGGCTGGTGAACGCTGCCCTGCTGGTCAGTGCGTTTGCCGTAGCTGTCAGGGATTACACTAACAGTACTGGGGGATAGGTGTAATGCCGGTGACTATAGGAGTCCAGCCGAGATGATCTACTGGTCTTGGCTGTCTGAATATGGATGGATACGCTTTCAGTTTGGATAGTGTCTTCCATATGAGCCACAGCTCAAAATGCTTTGCAGGAATCACTCGTGGCAGCACGCGGGGCAGGACTAGGGATGGGAGGCAAGGGGGCTGTGCTGTTGGCCTCATGGGCTGAGCACGAGATTGCTGCTCTATCTGGCTCACTCCCCATCCTGGGCAGGGAACGGCTCGTCAGGGAACTCTGCACAGTTATCAGGCCATGACTGCTCAGCAATCCTGGCTGGCTGGGGAGATTTAGAAGTGTGGGGAAGCAGGGCAGGGGCATCCAGTCTTTCTGAGGACCGGGAGTCTCCCTTACCCTGCTGTCTGCACCTTCCTGCTGGTGGTAGTTGGGAGTGGAGATGACCTCTGGTCACTCTCGGAAACGCTGTCCAGCAACTCTCCACTCTGGTGACTAGAGGGCTGTGTCCTCTCTTGCCTGTACTGACTTGCTGGGACGGTGGCTGCTGACGTCTCTGTGAAGTGTCCAAAGTGGTTTTCTAAATGACTGGAGCTTTGTGGGGCTGCAGTGATAGAATCATAGAGTCGTAGGACTGGAAGGGACATCGAGAAGTCATCTAATCCAGTCATCTAATTATGTCCCCTCTCAGTCTTCTCTTTCCAGACTAAACAAACCCAGTTTTTTCAATCTTCCTTCATAGGTCATGTTTTCTAGACCTTTAATCATTTTTGTTGCTCTTCTCTGGACTTTCTCCAATTTGTCCACATCTTTCCTGAAAAATGGCGTCCAGAGCTGGACACAGTACAGTAACTCCTCACTTAAAGTCATCCTGGTTAATGTTGTTTCGTTGTTACATTGCTGATCAATTAGGGAACATGCTCGTTTAAAGTTGTAAAATGCTCCCTTCTAATGTCATTTGGCAGCCGCCTGTTTGTCCACTGCTTGCAGGAAGGGCAGCCCGTTACGGCTAGCTGGGGTGGGCTTGGAACCATGGTGGACCGGCAGCCCCCTATCAGCTCCCCACTCCCCTAAGTTCCCTGTGCTGCAGCCGCCCAGCAGGCTATACATTGGCAGTTCAGCTGTCCTTCCCCCCACTGCCATGTGCTGCTCCTGCCCTCTGCCTTGGAGCTGCTCCTGGGAGCCTCCTGCTTGCTGTGCAGGGGGCTAATGTCAGGGTGTGTCCCTCCTTCCTGCTCCTGCACCCCGCTTACCCCTTCTCTATATAGAGCAGGGAGGGGACAGACAGAGAGCCTGGGGCAGCAGCTGCTGTCTCAACTTCCTGATCCACTTAAAAAGACAACGCACTTAAGAGTGGGTCAGCTTACTTAAAGGGACAGTGTGCATTTCTCTCTCTCTCCCACATACAAGGTGTGTGTGTGTCTGTCTGCTATGCTGTCTCCCCTCCCTCGTGTTCATGCTGCCTTGATGAGAGGCTACATTAACAACATGTTAATTCTTGAGGGCTCAGCCGAATGCTAGTTCATCTTTTAGCAGCAAGGCATTTCCTGGGAAATATCCCTCCTTCTTCCACCCTGTAACTTCACCACCTCAGCCAAGCTCCACAATCATCATAGCTGTGAACAGTATTAAAGTGTTTGTTTAAAATGTATACTGTGTGTATATTAATATAATATATAGTTTTTTGTCTGGTGAAAAAAATTTCCCTGGAACCTAACTCACCCCTATTTACATTAATTCTTATGGGGAAGTTGGATTCACTTAACATTGTTTCGCTTAAAGTCGCATTTTTCAGGAACATGACTACAACGTTAAGCGAGGAGTTACTGTACTCTGCTTGAGGCCTAATCAGCACAGAGTAGAGCGGAAGAATTACTGCTTGTGTCTTGCTTACAACAATCCTGCTAACATCCCACAGTGATGTTCCTTTTTTGGCAACATTGTTACACTTGACTCATATTTAGGTTGTGATTCACTATGACCCCCAGATCCCTTTCCGCAGTGCTCCTGCCTAGGCAGTCAGTTCCCGTTCTGTATGTGTGCAACTGATTGCTCCTTCCTAAATGAAGTACTTTGCATTTGTCCTTATTGAATTTCATCCTATTTTCTTCAGCCTATTTCTCCAGATCATTTTGAATTGTAGTCCTATCCTCCAAAACACTTGCAACCCATCCCAGCTTGGTATCTTCTGCAAACGTTTATAAGTGTGCTCGCTATGCCATTAGCTAAATCATTGATGAAAATATTGAACAGAACCGGACCCAGAACTGATCCCTGCGGGACCCCACTCGTTATGCCCTTCCAGCATGACTGTGAGTCGCTGATAACTGCTCTCTGGGAACGGTTTTCCAACCAGTTTTGCACCCACCTTATAGTAGCTCCATCTAGGTTGCATTTCCCTAGTTTGTTTATGAGAAGGTCATGCAAGACAGTATCAGAAGCCTTTCTAAAATCAAGATATACCACACCTACCGCTTCCCCCGCATCCGCAAGGCTTTTGCCACTGGTAGTAAGGTTCGTCTCTGGGGAGTATCCCAGCATGCAGCCACCGGGCCTCTTTGGGCTCTCACGGGATGGGTAACACTCAGCCCTCTTCTGCAGTGAGAGACAGGGTGGAGCTGGAGCAGCTTGGCTGGAGAGCACCCGTGGCTGGGGTCTTCACTGTCTCCTGGTAAAGTCACACTCACTTCTGTTCTCTGCCTTCCTCTGGGCCAGGCTTCCCCATGCCAGCAGCCAGCCCCACACTGGCTGCTCAGTTACTGGCCTAGGCAGGCGGCTTGGGAATGGCTGGATGAGCACACTAGCCAGAGCCCCCTCTATTGTTCGTTGTGCTAGAGCAGTGCCTGAGGCCTGAAGGAGAGCAGGGCGTGTTGTGCTAGGAGTTGTACATGCATGCAGGGAGGGGGGGCTCTGTTTTATAGGGGGGCATTGAGATACAGAGACATAAAGGACAGATTTTCCAAAGGTCCCTCCCAGTGCACACATCTGTGTTACTCGGAGTTTGGGCCCGGGCAGGAAGCTGTGAGGGTCCTGTGCTAACATGGGTACTGGCAGACTTGGCGAGGGCCCGTTCTCGGCCCTTTTGCTGAGTCTGTACCAGTTAGGGGAACCCTTTGCCTTTCTCTCTAAGCTCTGGAGTTGAAGCTTGCCTGCCTTCCCGCCGCTGCCCTGGGTCCTGGCTCTGCTGCGCTCCTCCTCGTTGCTGGTGATTACCCAGAAGCCAGTGCACCCCCCGTGGAGTTGTGCAGGGAGGTCAGGCAGCAAGGCCACTGCATCCGACTGCAAACCCGAACCAACGAGCCACGGGGTCTTCCCCTAGAATCTGCTGCCACCGCTGTGAAGATGAGGGGAGACAAAGGGGTGGCTGAAGAGTGTGTGTGTGGGCATGTGCAGAGTCTGTTTGCAGCTAATAGAGATCTTCACAGGGGCCAGGAAGTCTCAGCCCTGAGAGCAGAATGGCAGCTGCTGTGTACCTGGCCTGCGCTTCCCCTCTGTACTAGGGTGCTTCTGCCTCCCTGGACTGCCTCTGCAGGCTGCCTCGCTCTCCCTCTCCCAACTGTCACCCCATCTCTCCAGCGCTGGGCAAAGCTGGGAGCAGGCCACCCAGCTGTCTCCTGGCCTCTGGTAAAGGGAGAGATTTTACACTGCTTAAAATACCAGTGGCAACTCTTCATGTTTCCCTGGGCAAGCCTCAGACTCGCAGAGCTTAGCCCTGTCGGCGCAGCACTGTGTCCTGGGCTATCAGCCCAGCACTGAGCTCCCTGCACACGCGCACACACACCAGTGCCAGCAGCAGAAACGGGGTCTGTCACACACAGGCCTGGCAGTCACTCCTTCAGTAGGGTGATCTGGTGGACATGTACGGTGCTTTGGCTCTCTTCTCCCATGGCTGTGAGTCCTTCCCCCTCTATCTCACCAGTTCCAGCCTCCCCCACGGGCAGTGCTGTGTGTTCGCTGTGTGCAGTGCTTGTACACACCGGGCTCTGGCATGGCAGTCCTTGCCCTAGGCAGTCTCTGACCCTGCAGAGGAGCTGGGAAGCAATGGGGGGTGCCAGGCATTCCCATGCTGTGGAGCTCTCTGCACCGCTGGCAGGAACGTGGGCTTTGCATGGGAGAGGACTTAGGCTCCGTGCTAGCATGCCTGTAGGGAGGCCAGGCTGGGAGCGCCACGCTGATGATTTTCATGCAAAGGAATGCTGAGTTCCAGGCAAAGGCGTCAGCCTGCGGCTTAGCCGAGCTTGGCCCAGCACAAAGTAGGCTGTTGAATTTACTGAGATAAGGGCCCCAGGATTTTATTAAGAGGCTTGGCTTCAATAATGAGGCTGCTGTGAGCGGCATGCTGCTATGTGTAGGGCCCAAACTGTTAACCGCGGTTCTAAGAACCCAGAGCTCATGGTAACTTGTTCTTGGCAAGGCGGTGCAGGCAATAACTCGCTGGAGACACGGCCGTCTGACCGATAGATGGCTGGCGCAATGGCACAGTACAGGAGTGCTTTCCCTTCAGTTAGTCGCAAGCACTTCCACACGTCTGCAACAGGTTAGTAAAACACCCCCAAAATCAATAATTACCGAAGTCTGGAGCTGGCTTTGAGTGGTATAAGGACAGCTGGCCGATTGGCTAGTCTTTCGCCTGTCCTTGGGGATCCTGCGAAATGCGCACGAAGTGCTCCTGAGGAGTCCACCGACCCCATACTTTCTCTCCTTGTTTGTTTGGCTTAGTGTAGCAACATGTCAATAAAAAACCTTGTTAAACGCTTCAAAATTTAAATGAGGTTTTCTCAAACCATTAGTTAAATGTGTTTCTGCAGAGTCCGCATGTCTTGAGGGCCCTGACAAACACATTCCAGAGGGCAGACATAGATCATTTTCCTGTTTTTCTAAAACACATACCTCAGCAATTTCACCAGAGCTCTTACCAGGAAGGATAGTCGCCCCCCCTCCCCCACCCTTGCTCAGTTATGCTAAGGCTGTTGCAGAGGCCTGCTAAAATCTACTGATTTAGCTGCTTTTGGCAACAAGGATGCTAACCAATATTTCAATTAATGGTAGTGATCCTGGCATTTTGCTAGTCCGCTAAGAGCTCCCCGTACAAAAGGACACGGTTTTGCATGCATCACCCATTTTCCCGCTGGCTCCAGCAGAACCTCTGAGAGCCAGTGTTTGCCCCTGGCTTTCACAGACAGGCTGTGCTGGAATAAACCTGCTGTTCCCTGCCAAGCTGTCGGTGCTGGCCGGTCGCCATTTGAAAGGGACCCCACCACACTCAGTAACCTGATCCGTAAAGGGGTGTTGCCAGGTGCAAGGTCATCCAGAAGTGCAGCCTAAGCCTTTCCCCAGCTCCCACTGCATCCTGTACTTTTATTGACTGAAAGAGGCTTGTGAATGTGTCTGCCGGGGGGGGTTGGGCTGCAGATCCAGGCTGACCAGAGGCCATTCTGCCCACTCGCCCCCTGAACTGGGGAGTGTTTGGCAGGGAGCAGGGCCTGAATCATCCCCCCTTTGGATGTGCCCTGGGTAGGGAGTGGAGATGCTTCTATAGCAAAGTGCAGTATCAGCTGGCTATGGGACAACAGGCTCCTGTGACACGGGAGCACTCTGTAACCCCCATCTCACTATTTATGTATAATTGTGATCTTGCCTGCCTTGTAAGACTTCAGGGGAAAGGTTATGAGCTGCTGAAAGTCACTGTTCTATCTGTTAGTGCATATGAAGTTATGAGATTGTGTCGTATGGTTGTCAGTAAAACAGGCTGTAAGTTGGGGAATTGGCCAGATATTATCTCCCCAGAGACAACAGCGAGAAAAGTAACTAATGTCCGGGCAGGTGTCAAACAACCATCAACAGCCGTTGTCCAGTAAGGGAGCTACAAAATCAATGACTCGCCTGCATAAGGCCACACGAGGGAAATTGCTCAACCTTGCCTGTGAACTCAGCAATCCCCCGCAGACATGCCTGGACTTGTGTTCTCCAGGCACTTGGACTAAGGGTATAAAACAGAACATAGGCCAAGCATGGGGTCCCTTTCTCCTTCCCCCACCTACATTTCAACTAGCAACAAGGATACCGAGAACGCTGAAGGCTCCAACAGAGGGGACTGGCCCAGGTTTCGAGGGTGATACCTGTGTACTGTAACATCCAGCAGGGTGAGAAAAACTGCTTAATCTAGCGATCGCCCAGTCTAATAGGGTTGAGAGTTTAGGCTGCGTGCTGTCAAAGTTAGACTCAGGACTCACAGTTTGTCAGACCACTCTGTTTTATTAGCACAGCGCTCTGCTAATACACCCAGATAATGTGAGCACCATACAAGACACAAACTATCTTATTTATACAGATAAAAGGGGGGGGAGCACTTAGCAGGATAACAAAGGAAGCAGAATCTGATAAGTTTACCTGGGCTAGGCATGCATATCTTATCTCCTTACTAACTATTAGCGATCTTCTGTTAATGTTTCCCCATTAGCACCCTTGTTTATGCCTAATGTTTCTTTTCCTGGCACCTGTATTTCAACATTTCTTATTTCTGCTTAAAGGTACATACAACATTTCTTTAATCCATTCTTATTTTTACAATATAATTCATTCTACTTTCACAGTGCTTACCTTTTCTTTTCTTTTGGTAAGCACTCTGACTTTTTGCCTATCACTTAAAATCTATCTTGTTTTACTGGTTATCTTTACCAGTGAGTTTGCCAGTTTGGGTGTATGTCCACTCTCCATGATGAGGTGTGAACCAATTAATAAGATGGTATATTGCTGAGGTACAAGGCTGGGAGCTGGAGCAGTTTGGTTGGTTTCTTTCTCTGTGCGATTCATGAGTGGCTGTGGGAGCATTCATGCAATCTATACCCCTGGGGGAATTCTGCGCCACTGTGCCAGCGCCGACTTTCTAACAGGGAAGCCACAAGAGTGGTCATGCAACCCTCCCCAGCAGTATGTTTTGGGTGCCCAGGGAAGCCAGCAGAGAGGTAAATCACTCTGGGGAGGCCGTGGGATGGGGAAAGACCTGGCTGGTGGCTCGTTCCCTGAGATGGGCTCAGTTTTCTGTCCTGGCTGGGCTGGGGAGGACAGGACTTCCTTTTCTCTTGTACAGCAACCGGGGCCAGGTCAGACCCACCCCCAGATTTCTCACTGGCTACAGGAGCCAGAAGCTCTGCAAACTCCCCCCCCAACCCCCCGTTTCCTGCAGCTATCGCTCCTCAGCTGCAGGGGGAGGGATCCCTGCTCCACCATCTGCCCAACCCCCGTGCATCCAAACCCCCCTCATACCCAGACCCTCCTGCTGAGCCTCATCCCCTCCGGCACTCAGACCCTCCCATGCTGAGCCCCACTCCCCCTGCACCTGGATCCCCACCCCACTGAACCCCACTTCCCCAGCATCTGGACGCCCCCAACACCCAGATCCTCTATCACCCCCCACATCCAGACTCTCCCCTGGCTGAGCCCCAATCACCTTCACCTGGACCCTCCTGCAGAGTCCCATTACCATTGCACCCAGAACCCCTCAGCAAGCCCCTGTGCATCCAGATTCCCCTGCACCCAGATCCTCACCTGGCAGAGCTCTTGGCTATTATGCCGGAAGCCCTGGCTGGGTGATAAGGAATTTGGGGTGTTTCTGACTCCGACAGTTTGCTGAAGTGCCCGGCCATCAGGGCTCCAGAGCAGACTGGCTTCCAAGGCTCAGCTTGTGCAGTCCTGTCACTAGAGCAGTGATCCCCAGACTTTTCCTCTTGTGCCCTCCCCCCCCAGTAACAGAATGTGTCTGCACCCCCACCCCAGGCCCAGAGGGGAGTCACGGTGGCCGGGAGCTGAAAGCAGGGGCCTGTGGCCGAGTCACTGTGGGAACAGGGCCATGGCTGGGGCTGAGGGCCAGAAGCAGAGCTGGGAGCAGAGTGGGGCTGAGTGGTGCTCCCTCCCTGTCCCTTTGTGGGGGCTGGCCCGGGCCCCACCATGCCCCCCTGGATGTTTCTCTGCACCCCCCACCCCACCCCAGAGTTTTGGGACCACCGAGCTAGAGCAATGCTGGGAAAAGGACAGAGCAAAGTTGTGATGTGTGGCTACAACGAGGTGCCAGGATCAGAATCCAGGCGTCTTGGGCTGCCTGGTCCCAGCAGCTGCCCAGCACCCCAGTCAGAAGGCGTTGCTGCCACCAGCCTGCCCCACATCCTAGTGTCCTTGGCTCTGCAGCCTTCATGTGACGACGTGAATGTGAGCATTGAGGCTCAGAGCTTGCCAGTTTCCTGCTCCCACTGGTTTGCTGTGTCTTGCAGGTGACCAACGAGATCACTCCCGTCCTGTCCTACTCCTACATGGCCGTCCTGGTGCCCATCTTCCTGCTGACGGATTACCTGCGCTACAAGCCGGTGCTGGTGCTGCAGAGCCTGAGCCACATCTCCATCTGGCTGCTGCTGATCTTCGGCACCAGTATCCTGGCCATGCAGTTCATGGAGTTCTTCTACGGCATCACCATGGCAGCCCGCGTGGCCTACTCCTCCTACATCTTCTCCCTGGTCACCCCCTCGCACTACCAGCGCATGGCCAGCTACTCCCGCTCTGCCGTGCTGATGGGGGTCTTCACCAGCTCGGTGCTGGGGCAGCTCTGCGTCACCGTGGGCGGGGTGCCCTTCATGACGCTCAACTATATTTCGCTGGGGTTCATGCTCTTTGGGCTTGTCCTGACACTCTTCCTGGAGCAGCCCAAGCGAAGCCTCTTCTTCAACAAGAGTGGTGCCCCCCCGCTCTCAGAGCTGGACAGGATGCACCCCGTCGAGGGCAAGCCAGTGCCCCCCGCACCCTCCCGCTGGCGCAGCTCGGCCCTCTTCCGTATGCTGAGGGAGCTCGGCACTATTGCCAAGCTGCCCCAGCTGCGGCTCTGGTCCCTCTGGTGGATCTTCAACTCTGCCGGCTACTATCTCATGCTCTATTACGTGCAGCTCCTGTGGAATGAGATTTACCCCACCACGGACAATCGCAAGGTCTACAACGGCGGGGTGGACGCCGCCTCAACGCTGCTCGGTACACAGCCCTGTCTGCCTCGGGACGTCCCCCCTTGCTCCCCTGTGCTGCGTGGTGTCCAAAGGGGTCTCTGTGGGCTCGTGTAGCGCTACCCAGCAGGAAGACAGAGGGAAGGACTCTGGAGGCCAAGGGGATTACAAGGCATGAGCCCCACACTTGGCATGTCCTGAGCCAGGCACTAATGCCCCAGGAATGTGCTGCATGTGACCTCACTGGGCTTTTCTGAAACAAAAGCTGCTCCGCACAAGGGATTAGCTCCCAGCTGGATGCGAGTCGCTGCTCGCAGTCTGCCTCCCTTGCAAAGCCGCTGCAGTGCGTGGCCCACACGGCGCATTTCTGTGCAAGGCAGGCCCCTGCTGGAATGGGAGTGGGCAGGGCCTAGGAGTCCTAGCCGGGCAAAGGTCTTCTCCGCAGCAAAGCTGCACTAGTTTAAATGCACCAGGAATGTCAAAAGGCTTAGCGAATGAGAGGCCAACCCGTGCAGATGCTCCAGTTTGGGTTTAAGAGCCATTTAAATCTGTCCCTCGTTGACGTGAACTAGACCCCAAATTGGTTTAACCCCAAATCAATGTCCACACAAAGGGTTTACTCCCGTTTAACTAAATGGGTTTGCCGTCTGCCCTGTTGTTACATGGGTGCAGCTTTCCCATGTAGCCATGGGCTGAGTGCAGGAGCACACAGAGCATCTGCCTGAACTGGGCCTGCCCCCAGACTGGAGAGTTTTGCCTCCATTTTCACTGTTGAATTTTGCAGCCTGGAAGCTGTCTGACCTGTTGCACTCAGCTGAAGAATGCATGGCTTAGCAGCCTGTAGTGAGCGGGAAGTGGGGCATGCCCTGAGTCAGTCTCAGCTCCAGCGGTAGCCAGAGCTCTGGGCTGTATCGCAGTTGGTTCTGGAGGGTGCAGAGGTAAAGCTTGGCCTGTGTATGCAGTAGCAGGTTGGGAAAGCACTTAGCCAGGGAGCGGCCCTAGCCACTGACCATCCTCCCAGGGACTCTCTCTGAGTTAAAACTCCTGAGCTTGCAATATCTCACACCTGTTACCCTCGTGCAGGGCTGGTGCAACCATTTTGGCAACCTAGACAGTTGCCTAGGGCCCTGTGGTGGTGCTCCTGAGGGCTCCCCGGGTTGTGAGACCTCACCACCACCTGCCCTGAGCAGGAAGTGGTCTTGTCTGTGCCTGTGTAGCTCTGCTCCCTGAAACCTCTAGCCCGTGGCCACAGACAAGCACTGACTGCCAGGTCTCTGCAGCTTTACCCCCTCTGTGCAGGCTAGTGACAAACACAGCAAACCCGGAGTCCTTGACACACTCCCTGCAGCATCCAGCCCCTGTCACTGCCATGCTCAGAAATGACCAGGTAAGCTGTCCCCAAAGAGACAGTGTGCGCACAGCACAGGCTCAGGCCTTCAGAACAACACAGCACAGATCTAGCCATAGTGACAACACACACAAGTTTATTTATGAAGATTGAGCTTTAAGAGCAATGGTAATAAGAACACCAGGTTATGTGTGAAACAAAGAGGATAACACGCTTCTTAGAGTCTAAGCTTCACTCTGTCAGGCCCAACTCCTTGGCTATAGCAACTTCTCACCCCGAGCAACTACCCCGCAGCACGAGCCCACAGGGCCCGCTAATATCCTCAGAGCTGGATGAGCCAGGGCTCCTTTTCCCGCTCTCTGACAGGCCAGTAACCCTTGGAAATGCCCCTTCTGAAGGGAAGCCCCTCAAGAAGCTCCTCTTCCCCATTGCTTGTCCTCGGGTGAGCTGCCCCTTGCTCTCATGGCAGCCTGCTTTTCCTGTTAGTGTCACATGGCAGTTGCTGTCCATCAGGGCCAGGGACTAGCCATGCTTGTGTCTGGCAGAAGTCCGGGTGGTCCACTTGGCCTCGGTACAGCCTTTAAAACATGATTTCAGCACATATACACGTTTCCTTTACTAGTGTCAGTCCATGCATTTCACAATGGCCTTAGCGAGCGGTGTGCCAGCACTTTCGTTTGAGCCCTCACAGCGTACCCTTTGGATCTGCCTTAGGAGAGCAGTGTGTTGGGTGCAGTGAGTTTGTCAGGCCTGGAGGAGTTGCTGGCAGAGAAGTGACTCCTCTGCCGTTTGGCATTGAGGGGCTCGTAGGCTGGCTGAAGGGAGGTGGCAGAGAGCAGAGATGGCTGCTTGGCAGGTCGCAGGTGCCTCAGCACGGCCCCCAGACTCTCCACAGCGCCACACTCACAGGAGTGCTGGTGTCTGCCAAATGAGTGTGTCCCATGGAAAAGGCAGAGCTAGAGGGGCAGAGCCAGGGCTGGGAGGGCAGTGCCATGGCAGAGTGACTGAATGCCCTGGAACTGGTGCTCAGTCGCTGGGGCAGATGGGGGGGTGTGAGTGGTGAACTTACAGACGCCCAGCTGCACACATCTGTTCCTTGCGTGCTGCTATCTCCGTGCGGCCCTGGATTACTTCCTATCACCACTGCACCAAGTGCAGCCAGGCAGGCTCCTGCTGCAGGCATGGGCCCTACCCTGTGGGCAGCCGTTAGTCACCGACGCCTTGTCTCCCCAGGTGCCATCACTGCCTTCGCTGCTGGCTATGTGAAGATCCGCTGGGCGCGGTGGTCGGAGCTGGTGATTGGCGCCGCGACAGCCTTCCAGGCTGGGCTGCTCTTGCTGATGAGCACCACCAGCCACATCTGGCTCTGCTACGGGGCCTACATCCTGTTCAGGGGCTCCCACCAGTTCCTGGTCCCCATAGCCATGTGAGTTGGGGTGTCTCGCTCTGCTGGGGCCCCCCCCCAGTAATACGGACACGGGTGCATAGTCCTGGCTGCAGCTGGACGCCAGCTCAGCCATTCCCCCAGCGGGTGAGCTGGTGTCAGAGTGCGGAGAAGGTGTGCTGCAGTGAAGGATTGGCGACTGGCCCCGAGCTGCGCCTGGGGGCTGGGCCCCTCTTTCACCAGGGAGACAGGGCGAGTGCAGCCGGGGCTTTCCAGTGGGGCACCTCAGCCCACATCCAGAGAGGCCTGCTGACCCTCACGCTCCTCGTTGATGCAGTGCCTAGCGGTGGCTGGATGGCCTGGGGTTTGTCTGAGTTGTAGGTGAGACTGTTTCCAGTGATGTACATCCCAACCCCCTGGCTGGTGCAGGTCACTGCTGTGCAGGTCACAGTTCGCATGGCATCTGCCTTCTCCAGCCCCTTACGGGTGTGGGCACAGCAGCACCACTGCCTTCGGCCCAAAGCACACTGGAACTGGAGCCTGCAGGAGCCCCAGTCCTGCAGCACCCCCTAAGCCCAGCCTCCAGGGCTTAGATGGGCTCAAGCTGCTCTGGTGTGGTGGGGCCGCTCTGCCGCCCCGAAGGCTGAGACAGCAGAGAGAAGCCCACTGTTGACACTGGACCACAGGCACTGCACAGTCAGATGCAATGCTGGGCTCTGCCAGCCTAAGGCAGGAGGTGGGCATGCCAGGAACTGTGTGTGGCATATTTCTTCAGGGCCTGGGGGTGGGATTTTGGGAGGTGCTGAGTGAGCACATCCTCTCAGACCCAGGGCCCCTTGAGTGCTCCTGTAACCAGGTGTTTGGTAACTCCCACCCTGTGCCTCTCATAGAGATCCCAATGGGTCACCCAGGCCCTAGCCAGGAATTTCTACCCTGCTCTATAACCCACAGCTCGGCTGTGAGCAGCTGGGAGAACAGCAAGACAGCTTGCAGCTCAGCAGCAGGGCAGTGGCTGTCAGAGCACAGGCAGACAGATATGTTACATGCACATGGGGACGGATCTCCTCGGCTGGGCCAGGGTCAGCAGGTTCAGGCAAGGCGATAGTGGCACTGGCTGAGGAGCTGGCTATATGTTCGCTGTCAG
Organism: Chelonoidis abingdonii; assembly: GCF_003597395.2. Taxonomy (NCBI): domain Eukaryota; kingdom Metazoa; phylum Chordata; order Testudines; family Testudinidae; genus Chelonoidis; species Chelonoidis abingdonii. Next base: position 5,960,836 of record NC_133778.1, read on the forward strand.
CCAGATGCAGATGCTGAGTAACTTCTTTCTTCTTGCTTTGACGGCAGTTTCCAGATTGCTACCTCCCTCTCCAAAGAGCTCTGTGCCCTGGTGTTTGGCGTGAACACCTTCTTTGCCACCATCCTGAAGACCATCATAACCATGATCATATCAGACAAGCGAGGCCTGGGCCTTTCAGTGCATCCACAGGTAAGGGGGCTGCGCAGCTTCCCCTGGGCTGCCAGTGGGGAGCCACTAGGGAGGCCGAGTGGGTCGGATTGGCCCAGGCCGAGAAGCCTGTGGAAGGGCTGTTTGGGCAGGATAAGGGAAAGTGCCAACAGCCATGAACGTAGCCGCTGGGCGGGCAGGCCAGGGGTGTGACTAGTGGTCTGTGTGGCTGTGTTGCCCCTGGGCAGGCAGGCCAAGTTAGCTCATGACAACATGTGGCCCTGTCATAGTATTCCTTCCCAGATCTGAACCTTAGAGTTCAGAAAACGAGATACTAGCATGATTCCTCTAAGCCATTCACAGTCTTGCCAACTACAGAACCAGTTTCTCCTCTGCTGCTAGAACAGGGCCTCATCCTCCCTGATTGAACTAACCTCATTATCTCTAGCTTGCTTGCTAGCATATATGTACCTGCCCCTGGATATTTCCACTACATGCATCTGATGAAGTGGGTATTCACCCATGAAAGCTCATGCTCCAAAACGTCTGTTAGTCTATAAGGTGCCACAGGATTCTCTGCTGCTTTCACAGAATCCAGGACTAACACGGCTACCCTCTGTACGTGACTTCTAAGCTAATACCAGCTTAGATCTGCTAGCACTGCCACCTACCCAAAAATATAGTGTTTTGGGACACTCTGAATCTCCCCAAACTTCCGTGGGGAACCCCAAAACCCAAATCCCTTGGTTTTCTTAAAACAAGAGAAATAAACCATTCCCCCATCCAGTACTTATCCCTCCTGGGCTAGCCCTGAAGAGACTACTGATCAACTCTTTAATTGCACAACACAGAGAAGCATGTCCCCTTTCCCTCCACAAAGAGGCAACAGATTCAGGAAAAACAGATGAGAGATTCCACACTCTCCCCCCCTCATCACGTCTGTCCCCCACCAGTCCTGGTAGGTTTAAACGCCAGTCCCTGGATTAAACAGGGAAACAAGGAAAAAAATCAATCAGGTTCTCTTAAAGAAATCTTTTAATAAAAAGAAGGAAAAAGTTAAAGAATTATCTCTGAAACTTCAAAGATGTAAATATTACAGGGTCCTATAGCTTACAGACACTAGAGAGAAACTTTCCCCCCAGTACCAATACAAATCAAAATATTCCCAGCAACTACACATATAAAAGTTAACCAGCCAGATCCACATTTGCAAATAGAGAAAAACAATCAAGAAGACTAAAACCGCCTGTTCTTACTTACTATTTGAACAGAAACTTAGAGAGACTGTAGTAATGTCTGGTCTCTCTCAGACCCCCCAAGAGAAGAACACACAACGGACAAAGAACACACACAAAAGCTTCCCTCCACCCAGATTTAATAGTATCTTGTCTCCTGATTGATCCTCTGGTCAGGTGTTCCAATTCCCTGCTTGTAACCCTTTACAGGTAGAAGAGACATTAACCCTTAACAATCTGTTTATGACAGGGCCTCTAGCCTGGCTTCCTCCCTGCCCCTTCCCCATTGTTAGGGAAGCGCCTGCTACAACCTCAGCTGCCCTCCGCACCCCCCTCCGCCCCGAGGGTGCATTCAGGGCTGGCGTACGCACAATGGCATTTGGGGAGTGGTTGAGGCAGCTTTTTCTGAGGTTAACCTCACCGCATGCCCCATTTTTAAAACCCCCTAGAGCCCCAGCAAAGCCTTTGAAACCCAGTGTGCAGTGGCACCAGTGCTCTGACTGGCTTGTACGGGGAGTGGCTCATGCTTTGCCCATGGAGCCAGGTCTGTGCCTCTCTGCTGCTCACTTTTCCAAATGGGAGCTGAGCCTGAAGGCTGCCAAGTTCCCCAAGCCCTGGGAAATGAACATGTGCTTAGGAGCAACTCACTGGGGAAATGGCTGATGGGAAAATATAGCACCCTTCACGTAGGGGGCTGTTGGGAGGCTGGTGGCTGGACAGAGGCAAAGTTAAGGTTGTTTGGGCCAATTTAACAGTGTCCTTGTCATAGAGCCACTGCTCACCTCGAGCACCCTCTTGTGACAGGCCATGGCATGACTAGTATGCCTGCCTCAGTTTCCTTCTCAGGACTCTCTTGCCTTGGTAGTACCCTCCTTGGGGCTGGGTTGTTACAAAAACCTTGTGCAAATTTTCCAAAACACAACTCCCCAAATGGTCTAGTTATCAATCAGTCCCGTGTACGTAGTCCTTAAAATCCCATGACATGACACCCCCACATATCACACGCCAGCATCTTCTGCCGCGCCTGGGTTCCTCTTGTGTCCTTCTGGCAGGACACCCACCCCAGCCATCAGCTGGGGTGCAACTCGGCTCTTCCCAGCAGGACCCAAGGCCTCTGCGGTCAAAGATGGGGGTTGCACTCTAGCCTCTCATCCTTGCCAGTAAAGCATCCCTCACTGCCCTCAGCCCACTCCCTGCTCCCCTGCGTCCAGCTCTTCAGCGTGGGGCAGGGCTAGCCTTAGGGAAAATGGTGCCCTGGCCCCTCCTGCCTCCCCTGGCCTCCACACATCCCCCCATTGCCCCTGGCCCCCGCTGCCTCCCCCCTATTGCCCACACGCCCCAAGCTTGCCCTGCTCCTTGCCTCTTGAGCAGGGCGCCCTGGGCAGTTGCCCACTCGTAAGGTCGGCCCTGCATGGGGATGTCAGGAGGAAGCTCATCCGCTGCTTCCTTGCCTCCGCCTGCAGCTTCAAGCCACCAGGCGCCTCCCTCTGCTGCGCTTCTGGCCTTCAGCCTTCCCCAGAAATCCCTGCAGCTCCCTTCTGGGACCATCCACAATCCCCCAGCAGCTCTCACCTGCCCCACGCCTGACTGCCTGGGTCACTGACCCTCAGCCCCCCGATCCTTTTCAGTCCCTGCTGCTGCCCTGCCCTCTTGGCTGGCTGACAGGTTGTCCCTGTTCTTTGCTGGCAGAGGGCAGCCCCCGGGCTGGGCCTAGTGTCCAGGGGTGGCACAGCTCCTGTTCTCAGCACTGGTGAGCTACAGTGCAGCCAATGGGGAACAGCCCAGTTACAGCTGTTCCTGCAGGTTGTGCACGCTCTGTGATTGTGTGCCGCTCCTCCCGTAGGTTGTGCACGCTCCGTGATTGTGTGCTGCTCCTCCAGGCCCCCCCATCACACCACAGTTATCAGGGAGCTAAGCGGCTACCTGCTCCTGGGTACAGAGAGTGCAAGGGGCGCCACTCTGTCCCCAGCTGCCTTTAACCCCTCGGTGCCAGCCAGCAAGGCAGGGCAGTGCTGGCTGAGGAGGGGCAGGCTGTGGGTTTAACCGGGACTCTGGTGTCATGTGCTCTCTCTCCCCCTCAGTTCTACGTGTACTTCGCCTACTTCACGCTGCTGGCAGTGGTGTACCTCGGGGCAGCAGTGTGCGTGGCCGTGAGGCACTGCCGGCACAAGGTGCCCCAGGAGCCGGCGTTCGCCAAGGAGCTCAGCAGCCCTGCTGAGGAGGTACCAGGGAAGGAGAAGAGCGCAGAGCCGGGCAGCGTGCACATCTGAGTGCATCTGGGAGAGGAAACCCAAGGGAGTGGCCTGTGTGCACACCCCACCCCATCACAGTCCTCTCACCTTCCTCGCAGTGTCAATGTGCGGCTGAGAAAGCAAGGAGCACAGGCCAGGCTGGGGCTGCAGTCCTAGCCCAGCTTGTAGGGGTCACCAAGCCCCAGGGTTGTGCGCACCCTTGGTTCCCAGGCTGCCACTGCTGGCAGAGCCGCCACTCCCATCCATGCCTCCGCTCCCATCACAGCCTCAGTGCTGGCAAACCCCAGTGTTGAGAACTGCCTTTGAGGACAGAACGGCGCAAGCCCGGAGATCCCATTCCAGCGCCAGGCCTGGCCCCAGGGCTGCTGCATTGAGTGACCCGGCTCCGTTACTGACGCGGTTCCTGGGCTGGGTTTTCCCGATAGACACTTGTGTGCGCACACACTCATTCGGGGTGACCTGTGCCAAGCGTACCAAACTCACCTTAGGCTCCTCCCAGAACATGAGGCGGGGACTACACCTGAGATGTTGCTAAGACAAGCCATTGAGGCTCTTTTCTTCGCTTCTGGTGTCAGCCCTCACGGGTCCCGTGTTCCAGCTTTGCTCCACAAAGGCTAAAAGTGTGCTCTTTGGAGTGAAAGCTGAGTGTCCGGTGTAATCACCTGACTCCAGGCTCTGGGGCTTGGACCACTTCACCCGATGTGTCCCCCCATCAGTGCACTGCTTCAGCAACTGTCTGAATGGCACCTGTGCAGCCACTGCACTGCTACTGCCCTAGCCCGCCGCTTCCACGGCAGCTCCCCCGGGTCCCTCTGCACAAAGCATCTGACCCTCTGGTGTTGAATCTAGGTCTGCACGGGGAGGGCCAGCCAGCCCTTCCCCACACATGGCTCCGTAGCTTTGCAGCATGGCCCACAGAGCAGCCTTGCCCTGTACTACAGGGCTGGAAAGTCCTTGTGCTAAGCTAGGGCCTTGTGGCATAACTCTGCCCTGTACTGCATATGCCCAGGAGATTCAACCCGGGCGGGACCATGGTTGACTCTCCCTGCTCCCCGTGGGGGCTGGGCCGTATCACTGGGTTGGGCTGAGAGGGGCAGGTGAGCTGTGCCCTCCTGCCTGGCACACATCAGCTGACTGTAACAGATTGGGAGTCGGGAGAGGCGGCTGTAAGTGTGGGGGCGCATCTGGCAGCCCTTTCCAGCCCAGCGCGGAGCTAGTGGGCCCATTGCTGCCCTGTGCTCTTCTTGGGTCTGCAGCAGAGGCCACTGGGGCGGGGCAGCTCTAGCCCAGAACCCTTGGGTGCTGGAGAGGGGCACCGAGCAGCCTGTGCCCTCATGGGCAGTGCTGCCCTCTGTGCACAGCCCAGTGCCCTTGGCCTCACAGGGAGATGCATGGCCAGTGGCAGATACCGTGCTGTGAGACTCTGCTGGGGTGCCTTGCCTTGTGCGTGACGGCATCGCCCTTCCCCTGCCCACCAGCCTCAGCCTGAGCCAGGGCGTGTTTTAATACTGCTCAGCTGCATTCCAGCTCCTGGCCGTGCCTGCAAACGCTGCAGGGCTCTGCCAATCTAAACCATGCCTTAAACTGTGAACCCCCCCAACGCCCAAATTCCTCAGCACCATCTCCCGGCAGTGGCCAGCCCCCTTACTGCACATGCTCACACAGGAGTAAGGTTTTTTTTGTTGCTTTAAAGAGCTAATAACTGAGCCTGCTAGCTGTACATTAGTGCACCCCCATGGCTCATCGTGACTGTAAACCACGTTTAGTAACAAACCGTCACAGGGGTAAGTGCTACCGCGTGTCGAATAAAGCTAGACAGGGTTACACACAAACAAAAATAAAATGACACTGCACCGCCTGAAACCTGATTGACCAATGGGACTTCGCAAGAGGCTGGTCCAGTGTGGCTGGCCAGGCTCCGAGCCAGACCTGCACAGAGGGCAAAATGCTTGGGTCCAACGTGGCGCCCTGCTGATGGCGCCCAGAGGTCAGTGACCCTGTGACAAGGGGCAGCCGGGTTCCTGTTGATTTGTGTGGAAGGAACACGTCCAGTCCCAGGTAGGTGGCTGCCTTCCCGCCTGCCTGGGAGAAAAACCCGTTTCACCCTGTGTTTGCTCTGCCTTTGACAGGCACTAACAGTGAGTAGCCAGGGTTACTCCAGCCATTACAGTGACCTTACTCACCAGCGTGCCACAGGCATTCAGATGAGAGCTACGGGAATGTACAATCAGTCAGTTCAAGTCTGGGGCAGATCCAGTAAACCACTGAAATGTCTGCAGTGGAGCCCCCGAGGCTGGCGCCTGCTGGCTGGTCCCCTGCGTGTTAGCGCTGGGTCCCTAGTGGTAACTGCCCCTGCATTGGCTCTTCCTGCCACGGGGCTGGTCAAAGCCCACACACCACAAATCACTAGGCCCCTCTGTCATAGCCGCCCACATCATGTCCCTGGGCCGAGGCACTGCTGAGCCCCTGGGCTTGTGTGGCCAGGAGCCCCCACTCAGGCCTGGCGCCGTGCTGGGCAGTGTCCTAGCAGGGGGCTGTGAGGGCCTCAGCTCTGTTGCTCAGCTGGTCCTGTGTAAAGTCCAGCCTGGCATGAGGGCTGTTGTGCTGGCAGCGCTGCCTAGGTACAGGGCTAGGCTCTGTGTCCCAGCCTCCTCTGCACCTGAGATGGGCTGCTGGCTGAAAAGGCCCTGCCTGGCTCCCCCCCCCTCATCCCCAGCGTGCAGTGCTGGCCACACTGGAGAGGGCAGCTGGCAGCAGCCCATGTCTCATCCAGTGCCTGGTACCAGCTGAACTCTGAGCCAGCTGCCAGCTGGCAAGGGCCCTGGGGGGCGGGCATAGGTCAGGGCATCCCAGGAGCCTGCCTGCAGCCTGGACTCTACCCCGTTGCTCCCAGCCAGGCCAGCCCCTGCACACCATCTTGCCTGGCTTGGCCAGCCCAAGCCCCATGTGCGATTGCTCCAGCCCCAGAGCACCATCAGTCCCAGCACACATGGGCAGGCTCGGGGGTCACCCCGATGAAAGAGGAATCCACTCCCTGCTCATCTGCCCCCACTCGCCCCCAGGAGGCCCTTTCCCCAGAACAGTGCCAGCCCTGTTCTGTGCCCACCACCTGCTGCTGCCTCCCAGCGGTGCATTCACCCAGCCAGCTGGGCCCCGGCATGGCCCTTAGCACCTGTGGCTGGGAGGCACCAGGCACTGCCAGGCCCCATCACCCTCTTTGGGATTTCAGGGCCTGGCTTTAGCTCCCCCAGGTGTCCAGCTAGTCACTTTCCTAACCCCTGCTGGACAATTGATGCAGCCTGTTGGTGTGAGATTATGCGGCACCAGGGCCTGGGCTCCGTCTGGTCCTAGGGCTGCAGGGACTTGGGGCTTTATCTGGCACCGCAGCACTAGGGACATGGGGGCTTTGTCCAGCACTGCAATGCTAGGGATGCAATGGCCTGAGGCTTTGTTCAGTACCACAGTGCTAGGGGCATGTTTGACCTACAGCCTGGGGCTCCATCCGGCACCGTGCAAGCTGGTGTGGGGCTGGATTTCACACCAACGCTGATCCTGCTAGGCCTGTGCTCGGTACTTACTGACACTTCACCTTCCCATGGGGAGTGCAGCAGCAGGGGCTGGGCTGAGACCTCACTGCCACCCCCTGGGTAACAGCCTGTGACCATGGAGCCATGGAATCGGCTCCTAGCACAGAACATCGGGGCAGTGACGTCGATGCTACGCAGCTGCTGGGCTCTTCCCCCAGCCAGCCCCTGAGCCCAGTCAGCGTTCCACCTGCACTGCACCGCCCTGGGGGTCTCAGCTTCCCGGGCAGTCACATGGCACAAGAAACGCCAAGACTGACAGCTGCTAGTCCCGGCTGGGCTGGGGAGGGACCGGACTGCCTCTGCTTGGGGAGTGTCAGACCCACCTTTGGAACTTCCCCCGGCTGCAGGAAGCTCCATGACTGCTCTGACTCCATAGGCCACCCTCACTTCTGCATTGCCTTCAGAGCTGAGCTCCCAGCCAGCCAGGTCCCAGCCCTGGGAGTGGCCTCTGCAGGGGAAGAGGAAATCCCTCCCCAGCTCAGCCGCTGGAGCCCAGCATGTGATAGGTGCCCCACTCCCCTGAACAGCCAGATTTCACGGTCCGTGATGTGTTTTTCACAGGCATGAACTTGGTAGGGCCCTAATGGTGACAGATTCTGGAAGGGATAGTAAATCTCCTGTCTCAGGGTGTCAGCCAGACTCTAACAGAAACCAGAATGAGACACTGCACAAGACAGACCTCAGATCTGCTCCTTCCCTTTGGAGGATGCCAGAGTTCAGCTGCCTGCGTTTCTTACGGGCTAGCTACCGTGCATTCACACCCGTACATCTCTCTTCACAGCCACATGACAGAGTGCAAGAGGAGACTTTCCTTTATTCAGTGCCTTTAGAAAATGGTTTAAAGAACACAACTGACAAAAAATCAAAAATCCACAGGCTTTAAATTGCATTAATTACACAAATACAGTAGACAATAAGAAACAGGAATTGTGTGACTTGCACAGCCTTTATGGTAATAATTTCAGTACAATAAGAAGCTAGTTAAAAATGTAGCACCTCAGATTTTCAAAACTGATTAAAAAATCCTTTAGACATTAGTGCTTCACAAGTGTGGTACACGAGGAGTATAGAAGTGTGTGGAAGGCTTCTGGCTTTGAGGTGGGACATTCTCCTGGAGCTGATGCTCAGCTGCAGTATGGGACCTTAAATCCCACATCCAGACGTTCTCCTAACATTCAGACTTGCCTGTCATGGGCTGGGGCTCCCTCTGGAAGTTGGGCTTTATGGCAGCAAAGAAGCATCTCCACCCGGTAATGCTCATGGAGGTCACACAACCTCCCGGCCCTGACACCCAGGATTGCTAGAACAGGTACTTTTTAATTTGCCCTCTGGACACTCAAGGAAATGCCCCTTCCCTCCGCCCCCAAGCAAAGGAGAGTACATTCATTCCCCGCATCAGCGCATGCATTGCTCTCCCTTGCCCCTAACCAGTGTAAGGCACGTGTTGGCCGGGCTAGCCAGGGGAGGTGTGGGGAGGGGACCTTGCTAAAATGGCACCCCCCTCTCCCCAACCCCAGCTAGCCACTCTCCTGCAATGGGGAAGGCATTGCACAGAACAGTGAGGATTCGGCCTCTATTTGACTTTCCTCTTATAACTAGCCCCTTTGGTTCTTCCAACAAGGAAATGACTCTGCTTTCAAAGGACAGCCCGCCCCCCAACAGCTTACCCATGCCATGGGGGGAACCCCCCCTTTTTGCCACCCACTGTGGGGAGCAGGGCTCCGCCAGCAGGAACCCCACTGCCAGCTGAGAGGCACCTGGGGCTGGGGGCCTGGTCCCATTCCAGCTGCCCTGGGACAGATGGAGGAGGGGAGGTGAAGCTAGGGGCTATCAGACCAAGCTGAGGGGGAAGCCAACCTGCAAAGAGGGACACAGCTAGACACTCAGGGCCTTTCACCCAGCTGAGCCCCCGCAGGGTGCATGGCCAGCGACAGACAGCAAAGCCCTGGGATGTCACAGACCGAGCAGCAGAGCTGAGCTGATGACAGCCTGCACTGCTCCAGCTGCCAAAGAGGCCAGAGTGCTGTCCAGCTGGGGCTGTCACCCACCCCACAGCATGAGGACTGGCCATGCAGCCAGCTCTTCCGCTGGGCCTCCCCATCTCAACGAAGAGCATCTCGTGCTCTGGCACCCCACGTGGGGACCCCAGGGCCCTCTCTGTGACGACTGTCCTAGCAAGGGGGAAAACAGGTAACCAAGCAGAGTTCACCCAAGAATACAACTAACCTGGTTAAATATGAGGCGGATTAAAAGAGAGAGACCCGCTGCATGTACACCGGAGACAAGGAGACGGCCAGCACAGCCAGTCGGCTCAGCCCTCCAGATGCTGGCCAGCACCGGGCTGGCATTTCAAACTAACTCAACACTCTTTGGCTTTTCATCTGCTTCTCTGGGAATGGCTGTGTGAAGGGGGAAGCGGCTGCCCCGTTGGGGTCCCTCTCTGTGATCCAAGGAGCGGGTGGGGGCAGGTCACTTTTTGGAAGAGGTCATGAAGCTGTTCTCGATACACAGGACGATGAAGGCATTCCGGCAGCTGCTCACCTTCTGCTCCAGGAGCTTCCCCGAGCCCAGCGAGGAGGCTTGGCCCGTCACCACGCTATCGTCCGTCCTCCATGTCTCGCAGTAGCTCTCTGTGAGCCGGCGGCCCTTGGCGTCAGAGCCATGCCAGACATTCTTCTGAGGCCTGCAGTACAAGGCAATAGCTCACTGCCAAGCCCCTGGACACGAGCAACGGCTGGAGTGGCACAGTTTGCCAAGAGACCCCCTTGCAACCAACCCCTGGCCTCCCTTGTCGGAGCAGCAGGCTAGGCCGGAGATACCAATGCTCCCTTCCTGCAGCTTCCTGGGTGGCAATGAAACACAAAACCCCATGATGACCATGGCTGTGTGGAGGGGGGATGGGATCAAACCTGCCCTGGGGAGGGAGGCTGGAAACCAGTTTCCAGAGCAGCCCAGCATGGAGACCCCCTGCTCAGCGTGTGTCACCTGTTAGCATGGAGCTCCCACCACATCCAACCCCCTAGGACAGCGACCTGGCAAATCCCTCCATTTCCACGAACAAAGCCAAGAGAGGCCCCGAGGAATGCGGCCGGTGAGCTCCCCCCCTGGCAGTTCTCCCACACACAGGGGAACCTGGCTGGCTGGACACCTGGCTGGTTCACCTGGCCCTCTTTGAGCCAGGGAGACCGAGGCACTAGCCAGACAACTTACAACACCTAGGCCAAGGAGATCTGCTCCCCCACTCTTCCTTGCCCTGGTTACCAGTGGCTGCTGGTTACACAAAGGGTCTGCCCCCCCTGCCCAGCTTGGTGACTGTGGGCACCTCGCAGGAGTCATCTCCCCGTTAGCTATCACGGCTCTGCTTCCGCACACGCAGGGCAGATCCGGGGAGCAACATGCAGTCCAAGCCTGTGGGAACGGGGCCCAGAACCACCTAGCACACAGGCTAACCCCAGTACCTGACACTGCACTTAGCCAGGAGGTGGCCTTGTGCCCAGCGAGGAGCCCAGGACCTGCCCTGGGAGGCTAACAAGCCATTTTCACATGCACCGTTCCTACAGTAGACAGATCATTCCTGGCAGCGCCAGCAGCTTCTCCCTACGGCATTCACTTGCCTCACGTGATGCTGGCTGGGAATCATGAAACCCCGTCCCCTTCAGTGCCAGCCCGAAAGGGACCCCAGTGCCATGGGGACCCTGCAGCTGCACAGCACTGGGTTACTCCCTGCAGCGGCAGGAGGCAGCCGTTCTGGGACACCTACCACGCAGAGTCTCTCAGTACATCTCTTCCATCAAACGAGAGGATGCGAACACCAGCTCGGAACTGAGCCTCTGTGCCCGAGAACAGCGCCTCCCAGTTGTTAAACAGCACTTCATCCTTTGGGAGGAAAAACTAGTCACAGCACCGCAGCAATAGTGTCTGCTGGGAAAGCACATGTGACAAGCCAACCAGAGCCCCACTCCCCGCAAGGGATGCGCGGGAGCCCGGCCTCTCCGGCACTCAGCAGAGATGGCCGCCAGGAAGCAAGGCTGCCCATGGGCTGCATGAGGCTCCAATGCTTCCTGAGAGGTGCTAAGCGCCCCAATCCCCATCTACTGTTGTGGGAGCGAGGGCGCTTGGCACCACTTGTCGGATCAGGCCCTGCTGCCCCACGTGACAGGTGCACCAAGTGCTGACGGTGGGCTTGCTGCACTGAGCACGGCAGCACTCACATCTGCAGTGTGCGTTGCTTGCACACTGGCCTGTGTTTGTTGAGGTCTGGGCTCAAATCCTGACGGGGGACACACATGCAGTGGGGCTGGCACTCCCTGCACATGCGCTGCCTGCACTGAACTGCCCCAGGCTCAGCAGGATTGCAGGCCCCCAGCCGTGCTGCCAGTGTGGGCAGACCTGGAGAACAGAAGTGCAGTCCACCTTTGCCAGAGGCCCCTGCTCCAGCCAGCCTCTCTGAGTGCTAACAGGCTAAGCCCAGGGTGTGTACACACCGCCCCCGGCGTACCCAGAGGTTGACAATGGGCACCCCGCTCCGGTCGGCTCTGCGCACAATGCTGTACAGGTCTTGCAGCCGGGAGGACAGGAAGGCTCGGAATGTGCCCGTCAGCCCAACTGCCCGGGCCTGCTGGAAGCACTGGAAGTCGGCTCCACGGATGCCACGCATGCTGCCGCTCAGCGGGGCGTTCAGCGCCACCAGGTGGAGCTGGAACGACAAGGCAAACAGGACCCGACGTGCTGTGGCCAGTGGCAATTAGCATCTTGCCCTCACCCGCCAGTTGCGTCCTCCCACCGCCATGCAGAGATGGGGAGCCAGCAACAGCGCCTGCTCTTGGGAAAGCGCCAACGTAGCTCCTCCTCCAATGCTACCAGCAGCATCTCTGCAGCATGCTCCCACAGACGCAGGGAATGCTCACAGGAACTAACCCTGATATCCTTGGTGTGCCCAGCCAGTAACGGCAGCACCCCCAGAACCAGCGTTCCTGCCCCTCCCCATGCTCTCCTGCCAGCCAACATGCTATCTGCCTGACAGGGATCGGGGCTGGCAGGCTCTGAGCAGCCATTTGGCCTTGGGGCAGGGCTGGCAGGCCGGGCAGTGCTGGAAGAAAGGGTGCAGGTGGGGATTAGGGACATGGTAGAGCTGAGCATGACCCTTGGCTTTAGCACGTGGTCTCAGCCTGAGTGCAGGTGACTACATACCCCGGGGGGCCGTTTCCTCTCACTATTCCCAGGGACACCCCCCACCGTTTGGCCCAGCTGCCTCTTTCCATACACTGCCTGTGTTGCGCTGCAATAGGTTAGCTTAGGGCACTAACTCCTTAGGCCGTGCACAGCTCTGCTCTCGCTCAGCGGGGGCAGCTGTGGCTGGGCAGTACTCACGGCGGGCTGGAAGTCATGGTGCCTGTGAACGGCAGAGGGGGTGCTCTCCCCCCGGCGATTTGGGGAGAAGCTGTCCAGTGGCTCTTGCTGGGGCTGGGCGCCGTGAGGCGAGTGGTCGGGAAGGCGGTGGTGGTTGGCGATGCTGTCGTCCGCTCGCCAGGGCCGGGCTGTGGAGGAGGGGTTGTGCTCTCGGTGTGGGTGCAGGAAGCCGGAGGAGACAGTGCCGCCATGCGAGTAGTGGACAGTTGGAGGCTTGTCGTACACTTCGTTGTCCTGTCGTGAGAGAGCGCGATGCTCACTGCCCAGCAGTGGGGGCTGGCAAGCAGCCCCGGCCAGCCGGAGGACAGACCCCTGGCTTTGCTGAGCAGAGTCATGCTCCGTGGGCCTGATCGCACAGCTCTCGGGGGGACAAAGAAAGGCTCACTTACCAGCCCAGGGCTGGAGATGGACGTGTGTTCCTCCAGCTGAAACAAAGCAAGGAGCCTCAATTACTCTCTGGCCAGGTAGAGCCAGACTGCAGGGACAGCCACACCAAACCAATGAGAACAGTCAGGAAAGGAAAAGATCTTGGGGGCCATTCCAAAGCAGCTGGCGGGCGGCTGTGGCCCAGTGATCACCCCGTGTCAGAGGGCGCCAGGCTTTGTGGAGGAGCAAGAGGCAGGCAGCATGCTTCAGCTCCACACAAAGCACAGGCTTCACCACAGACCGGCCAACCCCCGCCTTCAGCCTGCACCAGAAATCCCTCGCGTGGGGCTACAGCTCAGCATGTGCTTACTGTGTGGGCAGGCTCCCAGTGGAGAGAGGTCCCTGGGAGGGTGGGGCGTGTGGGGGGGATTCCCAGGGTGGGGGGTGTCCCTGAGCGTGTGGGGGATTCCCAGCGGTGGGGTGTGTCCCTGAGGGGGTGGGAGGCCAGACTCCCAGAGCTGGAAGGCGGAAGAGGCTGCCAGTGCTCACTGGGGCTGTGAGTGGCCCAGCAGTGCCAGGGGCTCTGGCAGGAAGGGGTGTGACTGTGGCAGGAGCGATCTGGAAGGGGAGCTGGGGGGGCTGGTACGCTGGGGGACGGCAGAGGGCTTCTAAAGAGCATTCACTCCCGTCCCTGGAGAGAAGAATTCTGCCAGCCCCATAGCCGGGCGGCGTTCCAGCACTGTGACCATCCAACCCATGCTTCCCTCCCAGTCCCGGCTTGGGAACAACGCCTGCCTCGCCCGTATGCCAGAGGCGCCAGAACCGGCCCACCAGCCTGGACAGAGCCCCCGCCAGCCCCACGTCCCAGCCAAGGGAGCCAGATGAGTTTGCTGAGAAGGCCTGGCGTGGCACCCCCCCCATTAGCTGTGTGTCATTAATCCCCAAGAGACAGGGCTGGGGGTGCCCTTCTTGCCAACAGCTCTTGCAAACCAAACTTGGGAGCAGCAACAGCACTAAATCCAACCTTCCCTCCCCATCAAACTGCCCCAGCCCCCACACGCTGGGTGCAGGGAGCACCAGGAACAGGCTTGGCCATAGGCGCCAGGAGAGCCCCGTGCATGGGAAATGGCCCCTGCCCCTGTGCTGTTTGCTCCCCTTGGCACACAGAACAGGCACTGCCAGGCTCGGTTTCTGGGACTCTTCCCAAGGACCTGCTACGTGCCAGTCTCATGCCCAGCCCTCATTCAGCCTGCCCAAGCCTGTCAGCAGAGAATGCCCAGGGCTGTCCCATCCCCATCCTGCCCAGCTGACAGGGTGACCCTGCATTGTTTATATGGGAGCTCGACAGTCAGAGGTCTTCAGATCTCGCCTCCGCCCATGGCTGGACTGGCACCAGGCCCAGCTCCTGCTGCTGGAAATGCCCAGGAGGCCTCGGCATGGTGTGGGGTCTGTGCAAGCAGAGCAGGCTGCAGGGTTGGACTCGTAGGCCCCGATCCTGACGAGAGACACACGTCAACCATATCCACTGTGGGTCTTTCCCTGCCCTCCACAGGACTGCTCGTAGGGCATGTGCTGTGCAGGCTGGGGCCTTTGCCTGGCAGCGCCAGGTGCACAGACCTGGTCCTGGCTGGGCCCTGCACACCCGCGGTGCTCTGCAGACAGATCTGGATGCAGGTACGTACATAGCAGCCTATCTCCCTGTAACATTCATCAGCCCCAGGCCCCAACTGGCCATGCTCATGGGCACCTTCTCCTAGATGACACCCACATAGCCACTCCCCAGTAGCCTTGCCAGGCTCAGCAGAGTCACCCTGTACTCACACGGACTCTCCGGAAGCCGCTCCGCACCCGGATGTACAGCTCTTCTCTGTCCTGTACGAAGATCAGCCAGCCCTCGGGCACCTCCTGAGCCGTGCTCAGCATGGACTGATATGCCGGCAAGATCCGCAGCTGCTGGGACACACAAGCGTCAGTGCACAGGCACAGGAAAGGGCTGGGCTCCACAACAGGATGAGCCCCCGCAGCCGAGCACTGAGGTACGAGAGGGGCTGTCTCCCGCTGGCCCCGGGTGGGAGTGCAGCTATGCTGCATAGCTCCCGACTCCGGCATGGACTTGGAGGAGAGGCTGGAGAACGCCATGAAATGGGCTCTGACCGTGCAGGGTTCAGCAGCAGAGGGCCCATGAGCACTGGCATGCTTAGTGCTCTGGCATCAAAGGGCTCAGAGATCAACCCTAACGGAGGCTGTCCGTTGGATGCTGGGTGACTCCAGCCCTTTATACCCTGTGTTCTGGAATTGCCCTTGGTGCTAGAGCAGGGCCTGGCCAGGACAGCGGCCAGATGCTTTAGGGAACAGGGTGAAACTCCTGGACAATTCTGCCATCACCTGCCCTGGGGAAGGTTCCTTCCTGACCTCAGGGATATAGCGGCTGCTGTATTTCTTGGCATGAGAGCTGATTCCCCTGGTACATGGTAAGTGTGCATGCTGCTCTTCCTACACTGGCCTAATCCCTTTCTGAACCCGGCATCTCTGTCTCTATATCTTGTAGCCCTGAGTTCCACAGGGTAATTCTGCCTCAAGTGAATTCATTTTATTTTGTCAGTTTAAGATTAGCTGCCCACCTCTTTTATGGATGTCTCCTTGTTTTGCTGAAGAGGGCCTCATGCCTGGCCTTCCCCACACCACTGGTTTATATCCAGTTACAACGACCCCCCGCCCCCAGTCTCCTCTCTGCACTGAACAGCCCTGTCCGTCTCTTCCCACCTATGAGTACTTCCATGGCTCTACAGCTTCCACTGCTCTTCTCGGCAGAATGGCGGGTACCTGCCTCTCACAGTGGGCAGCGTGGCCTGATGCAGAGACACGGGGCCCTCCTGGCAGAGTGGCACTGCAGAGAAGCACTCTTGCAGCCACACTGCAGTCACACAGGAAGGACCTACCACCTCCCTAGATAAGCTGTGCCAAGGGTTGAGTCCCCTCACTGCCAAAAATCGGCCCCTCATTTCTCTCTGCAGCTTGCAGGCAGCAGGTCTTTTAGACTGGAGAGCCCTCTGCGCTCACGAATCTCCCTGGGGTAGGTACTTACAGTCCCCCCCCACTTCTCTTGGATAAACGCAGCGGGTCTGCACAGATCCCCCTCACGTGCACAGTGCCCTCAGCTCCAGGAGCTCTACGGCAGGGGGCTTTTGGTCCCCTGGTCTCTGCCAGTCCTTCCCACGTGGCTCTCCTCTTGACCCGGCTGTCGTGGATCACAGTCCAGCTCCCACAGCGGGTATCGCTTGCTTTGCGCTCAGTGCCCATGCCACAGGCAGTCCCCTGGCTGGCCCAGCCGGCACTAAGCAGAGGGCACTGATTCTCTGACTAGTGCCACCCCTGGAAACACTATGGCCTGGCCTCTCCCGCTCCTCTGGGGCTCCCATCTGGATCCCGCTCTGCCCTTCACCCGGGATATTCCTCCAGGAGGCAGATCTCTGAACTCTCCTCCTAGGGCTTGTGTCTGGGTCTTCCCACTGCACTGCTCCCACCCTCCCCCAGGACTGCTGTCCCCCTGATGGGCAATCCTGGGCACCCTGCTCACAGACAGGTCCTGGCCCAGACCACACATGCCACCTGTCCCCTCCCTGCATGCCCTGCCTTACCCCGGAAGAGGTCAAAGACCCGCTGGTCCCTGGAGGTCCTGGTGGCCCTGGAGGCCCAGGTGGGCCAGGGATGCTGACAGCTGAAAGGAAGAACAGGCTGGCAATCAGGGGGGTTTAGCACCTCAATAACCAGGCAGGTCTCAGGCCTGGTGGGGGTGGGTGGGACGCAAGGGGCAGGAATATGTGGGGAGGCAGTGTATGGGGAAGGGCACAGAGATGACTTCCTGGCCACATACTCACTTTGTCTGTGGGGTCCTGGAAAGGAGGGGGGCCCGGGAGGCCCGGGGGGCCCAGGGGGACCCTGCCGCCCCTCATACCCAATGCCAGGGGGTCCCTGAGGCCCTGGGGGTCCAGGCAGGCCTCTAATGCTGTCCCCCTTGGGACCCTGGGGATGCACAAGGGAGAGTCTTTTTCAGGTTAAGACACACAACCACTCAACCCGCTCCACACAACACCCCCAGCCCGTGCACCACCAGCCCCCAGGATGCCAGGCGCTTGCTTCCCCCTTGCTGACATTCCCGCCTGAGGATGCCGGGCGCTCGCTGGCCCCACTGGAACCGCTCGCTTGTGAGGCTTTTCTCCCTGGGCATTGGGCATCCGGTTGGCCCTGTGGTCAGTCCCATCTGGCTCAGGGATCCCCCTGCCACAGGACACTAGCCCCTCCCTTTAGACACCCCCCTGCGGAGGGCCACAGTGCTGGCTGCCCCATCAAACTCTCCGTCACCCTGCCCAGATGTGTCCACCCTAACCCCATCCCCATCCCCTTGCCAACAGGGGCACCTCACCGGAAGGCCAGGATAGCCCTGAGGACCTGGAGGTCCAGAGACGCTTGGTCCATACAGTCCTCCCTCGCCGGGCTCCCCCTTCTCTCCTTTCAGTCCAGGGTCCCCCCGATCTCCTTTTTCACCCTGCCAAAGGGGACTGACATTAGTCTGGGCTGCCTGATGTCCCCAACCCTATCGCCACCCCCCAAGGAATGAGGTGCTGTGAACTCCTGCCGACAGGGCCTTCCCACGCCCTGGTGCCTGGACAGGCCAGGACTGGACAAGCACAGCCCCTGATGGCAGGGGTGCTGTGACACGTGCCCTGGAGGGCTGGGCAAAGGCTGTGCCGTCTGTCCCTGCAGCACCTGGGTGGTGCATGCTCTGTGGAGACAGACAAGCAGAGCGCACCAGCTCCAGGGAGTTACCGGGACTGCCCTCTGCAGAGCGCCCGAGGGGTCCTCAGCCTGCAGCAGTGGCGAGCAGCTCAGCAAAGGCCCGTTAACACACTGCACACAATGGCCAAGTGACCTTAACACACGGTGCCACCCGGATATTCATGGGCTTCACTTCTGGGGGTCACAGCATGGAGCCTTGCCCTGCAGCCATAGCACAATGGGCTCTGCGTGTGCCACGACAGCTGGGGATGCCCCCTGTGACTCCTGCCAAGGCTCTGTGTGCTCCTAATGTCCTCATGGTAACAGTCCCACTGAGTCCCAGGGGGCAGCCCCACATCTCGGTGACGCACTTACCCGGAAGGTGGAACCAAATTCGTTGAGACCATAGGGGAACTGGCCTGCAAAGAGACAGGAACAGAGTCAAGAGTGGCTAGCGGGCACTGTTAAATCCCACAGCTGAGGGCCCTGGTACATTTCCTGCCAGACTCTCCCGGTTGCTTCATCCCCAGACAGCTACCAATGGCTCGCCACGCCAGGCTGGGGTGACTAGCGCCAATCACAAGGGCCTTCTAACCCGTTAACAGAACAGTATTAAGGTGCAAAGTCAAAGTCAAGCACCCTGCAAGTAGGAAAGGCTGGAATGAAGGCTGCCCATGGGAACATGACTCCGCTGTTTGTGTGCATTGGGATATAGTCTTTCATGACATGCTATTGTTTCCTCAGACCAGTGCACAGGCGGGACAGTGCTCCCTGCCCAGCATCACACAGGAACTCTGTGGCAGAGGCAGGGATAGAATCCAGTTCTCCAGAGCAGCATTCAACTGCCTTCCTCACAAGACCATAATTTCTCTGCCAACTTTGCCTTCCACTTTTGCAACAACTGAGGCAGGTCCTACAGACAACAACCTCCTTCACTGCACAGCCCTGACGCTTCCTCAGAGCAGGTCTGTCCTGAATGAGGCAGGGAACATGGAGTTCACAGCTCCTAAGCTCAGCCACCCATGTCTCTTTGCTGAGACTGCCAAATGGTGTGATTTCATAGAATCGAATATCAGGGTTGGAAGGGACCTCAGGAGGTATCTAGTCCAACCCCCTGCTCAAAGCAGGATCAATCCCCAGACAGATTTTTACCTCAGTTCCCTAAATGGCTCCCTCAAGGATTGAACTCACAACCCTGGGTTTAGCAGGCCAGTGCTCAAACCACTGAGCTATCCCCCTCCCCTCGGTCAGCATGGTCTTGCGCACACGTCACTGTGAAGCCATGAGGCAGGACCAAGTCCATTGCAGCGCAGATGGAAGATCACGGATGTGCTCACTTACCTGGGGGCCCTGGGGCACCTGTCTCGCCTCGTTCACCCTTTTGTCCTGGGGCACCCTGGTAGCCTGACAAAAGAAAGCACCGACATTAGCCTAAGACTGCTCGGGCAATGGTGAATGGAGGAGAGAGGCTGGAACTACTTCAGCTTTTAACTGCACCCACCACATGCACAGGGCGAAGGGTGGCACGCCTGGAGTAACTGCAGGCACACTGACCTTTGAGTGGCAACCACAGGATGGTAAGTGTGCTTGAACACCGGAAGGCAGCGCACACCCGCACAAACACCTTCCATCAGAGGTGTAGGGGACTGCATAGGCCCTGTCATGTGGGGTGGCGCTACTTGGCCATATGCTAAAGCAACCATGCTGCACATTTCTTCTGGCCAGCAAAAGATATGAAAACAAAATAGTCCCCTCCTGAGCTCTGGAAGAGGCAGAGTGGTTCACATGTACAGTCAACTCCCCTGGCAGCGAGAGAGACAACCGGGCAATGGAGCCAAAGAACACAGCTCTGGGGAAGTCCAAGTGCTAATGAAGAAAACACACATGTTGGAGATGGGCTTCCTAGCTTCTTCCCACCTGAACCAAAAGGTAATGGCAGGATCTCTCACCACACGAGCCATAGCCCTCCACTGGGAGCCAGCAGCAACTATCTCCATTTGCAGCTAGAATGACGGAGGCTAACTAGCACTGTCCTCATCCAGCATTATCCCTACCAGAGAGCAAGGGTCTGCTAGGCAGCTCCCCAGCCAGACCGACCATGGGAGGGAACTTACCCAGTCACGTTAGTCAGGCCTTACTGGGGGATAAGATGCCATAGCCAGGGGAGAGATACAGCCATCAGATCCTGGGTTACTCAGGAAGTAGGGTTTGTGGAAAACTTTTCATCAAAACTGTTTTCGATGGAAACCTGGGTTTCCGAGGTCATGAAAGCTTTTGCAGCAAGTGTCTGCTTGCCACGGAAAATGTCAACTTCCCATTAAAAAACTCAAACGCATGAAAACTGGCACCTGAAATATTTAACTTGGATATTTCAGCTTCCAGTCACAACATTTTGGAAAGCTGAAATTGCGATTAAAATGAAGGATTTGTTCCTCTTTGCAGGACCAGGCCGTTCCCTGCCCAGCCTTATCAGTGAAGGTTACAGCATGGCACAACACAGTAACGAAGGGCTCCATTATCCCGAAGCCAGCTGAGACTTCCCATAGCACCCAGCACTGTAGAATCCAAGACAAGGGTAACCAGGCATTAGAAACAAGCCCCCGTTTATATCTCCTGCCTGGGGCTTTCTAAAACCCCACCCTTCCTCAGATCTCCAGAGCCGTTCAGGGCCACACCATCACAAAAGGTTCATCGGAAAAGCTCTGATTTCCTTCCCCCGTTGCTGCAGAAAGTCCCAGCACTAGCATCATCCTTACCAGGCAATCCTGGAGGGCCGGGAGGGCCCGATTCACTAAATGCCTGAAAAGACAGAAATCGCATCACTTTAAAACAAAGCACACTTGCCAGGCATTCTGCCCCGCTGCTTGGCACGTTCTACTGCCAAGGTCTCCCCAATGATGCTATATTAGACCACGTGCGAAGCATGTGCACAGAACCTCCCCTCTTGCTGGGACTTTCCCTGCCAGCAAGCAGAGCTCACTGGTTCCTCTCAATGCAGACGTTGTGTGACACAAATCATCCACCTCATTAGCTAGTGCCATGATCGCTGAGAGTGGGCACAAGGTCACATGCTCCATCCGATAAAGTCCAAATCTGCCATCTGCACAGTCCCACAAGCTGCGCGCAGTCCTGGTGAATTCAGTGGGCTGTGGGGCTGCCGAGTGTGTGTGGGGGCAGAATCTGGGCCTAGATTTCACTGTTGGGTTTCAGAGCAGGGTTGGGTATTTGCTTACTCTGGGTTTAGGACTGCACGGTGCCTGCGAGGCTAAACCTCTGACAGACTGCCATGAACAGCCACTGCCCAGCCCTACACAGCCCTGACCAACCCAGTCCTGAGGAAGACTGCTCAGCCACAAAACGGAATGGCAGGCTCCATGCTCCCACCACCCCGTTGCTGAGCAGGCATGGGGGGTGCTTGGCTGGTCCTGTTTCTAGGTGGATTTACCCTGAAGTTGTTGAGCAAGACAGAGAAATAAATGGGGGCTCCTTAGCCCAAGGACATGCAGCTCATGCTCCGGGGAGCTGGGTGCGGCACCTTCTGCAAAGTGCTTTGGGAAAGAGGCTCTTTCTCTGTCTGGACGACCCCGCGAGACAAGCTAGCGATTGGGCATGCGTCTTCCCAGTGTGCAGCATGCGCTCAGGCTGCCACCCTTCAACAGCTCCTGAGCGCACTGCCTGTTAGCCACCCTTCCCAGTTGTGCTCATGGGATAAGTGCTCCTGGACATGCCTGCCTGGTGAAAGCGCCCCTCTGTGGCCATCTGTGTGTGTGCCGCCAAGTAAATAGGGGGCGGTAAACAGCGGGAACACCTTTCACGGCCCTGGCCATTGTGTGACCCCTACCCTAGAGCATGGCGTGATGATGTGTCCGGACTGTTACTTACGTTATTGTCGTAGATGGACGCTACACTGCCAGGGGCACCTGGGGGCCCCGGGGGACCTGGAGGACCCTGCAGAGAGAGGAAGGAGTTCATTGTGTTTCACAGAATCATAGAATATCATGGTTGGAAGGGACCTCAGGAGGTCATTTAGTCCAACCCCCTGCTCAAAGCAGGACCAATCCCCAACTAAATCATCCCAGCCAGGGCTTTGTCGAGCCTGACCTTAAAAACCTCTAAGGAAGGAGATTCCACCACCTCCCTAGTTAACCCATTCCAGTGCTTCACC
>NC_133778.1:5982797-6074498 GCF_003597395.2 Chelonoidis abingdonii
CTCTAAGGAGAGTTCCACACCTCTAGTTTAACCCATTTCAGTGCTTCACTCACTCCTAGTGAAAACGTTTTCTAATATCCAACAAACCTCCTCCTACTGCAACTGAAGCATTATACCTTGTTCTGTCATCTGCTACCACTGAACGATCTAGCTCCATCTTCTTTGGAATCCCGTCAGGTAGTGAAAGCAGCTATCAAATCCCGCCCTCATTCTTCTCTGTCGGCAGACTAAACATCCCAGTTCCTCTCACGCCTCTCCCTCATAAGTCATGTGCTTCACCCCCTAATCATTCTTAGTTGCCCTCACATGGACTCTTTCCAATTTGTTCCGACATTCTTTTCTTTCTGAAGAGTAGGCCAGAACTGGACACGGCTACTCTTTATCCAGATAGGCCTGCACCAATGCGAATAGAGGGGAATGATTCACGTCCCGCAATCTGCTTGTCAATGCTCTACTTATACAGTCCAATGCTGTTAGCCTTCTTGTCACAAGGGCAAAAACATTACTATATCCGCTTCTCGCCTACTATACTACCCCCTAGTCCTGTTTCTTCAGAACTGCTGCTAGCCATTCAGTCTTCTCAGTCTGGTAACAGGTGAATGGGATTTCCAATATTCGATTGATGAGCCTATAGACGCGAGGTGTGCAAGGCATATTAACATGGATCGTGATCGGGGCTTAGCCGTAGTCGTTCTGGAATAACTTTGTTCTTTTGATGAATGTACGCGACCTTCATGCTCTAGAGAACGCAAGGTGGACCCTCTCCCTTGACTCTTTTTTGGGGGCCCCAGTATTCTAATTTTGTCAGGGGCTCCCGGTCAGTGCGTGCTGGATTCCATCTGGCTTATCTGTTCCCTCCTCTAACCCAAGTGTATCCTTACAACGGTTGACACCTGCGCCCAAAGTATGTTAAGTCTCCGAAGACGTATCGTTCGTGCCAACTGGTGCTAAAGGGGTGCAATTCAACGCATCCTCCACGCACCAGACATATGTGAAGTTACTGAACACTTGCCCCAGGACCGACTGCCGTGGGGCAGCTCCTCCTGCTTGAAGACACAGCTGCCAGCTAGATCATCGGAGCCATGATCACTACGCGGCACGTCGTTGACAATCCGAATGCACTACATGCCGTTCGAGCCACCCGAGTACAAATAACTAGGCAGATTTTAATCTCACGGCTTAGTAGTGTCCATTGCTATTACAGTCCAGCCCCATACCGTTATGCTTATAACTTGCTTGGCAAGAATAGCGGTGGAAGAAGTTCGTACTCTGAGGAAATACAGTGTTGCCAAATTATGCGTATCCCCTACGAATCAGCCATACGAAACCTCCAGTTATCCACTCCTTAGTAGGGATGAGGGCAAGATTGTTAATTCAGGGCATGGCCAACTTGCGGAAGGCGCCCTTGGCTGACTGTAGGTAAAGTCAGACATCCACTATGATGCTGGCTGTGTGACCTGAATTCCGTAAACTGGCTGATTGGTTTCCTCCTTGCTCTATCATCAGAAGATAATTTCCTTGGACGACCACTGAAATCTGGTGTATTTTCGATCCGAAGCGGACTTGTTAGGCCATTGAAAGGCGCTCGAGGTGGGGTTGACTGGCCTGTTATTCCCCCGGATCTCCTTTCTTTTCTTCCCTTTTTTAACAGATGGGCACTTAACATCAGGTCCTTTTTTCCCGTCATCCCCGGACCTCCCGAGATCGTGCAATGAAATTTTGAAAAGATAATGGCCATTGGCTTATCTGCAATCACATCCACCAACTCTTGTAGCACCGGGCCGGAGGCAGCGGCATCCGGCCCCAGTGGAAGATTGTGCTCATCGTTCTAAATAGTTCCTGGAACCATTCTTTCCTTTCCTTCCCTGCCTTCCACAAGGGCTGTGGTCACACTATCCTCTCCCCGATAATAGGAAGAACTGCTCCATGATATCCATGCGCCACACGCGTTGATGAGTGGCGGTGCCTTGCGCTCCAGTGCACGCCAAGTCGGGGACTGACACTTGTTGCGAAGAACTGGGGCAAAAAAAAAATCCATTGAGCTACATATGCTTTTCCAACATCTCGTTCACTCCTAAGCCTATCCCTTTCAATTTCAGGAATAAGGGGCCCACTATGACTTATTCCCGCACGTGGAAACATCTTCTTGTTGCTAACATACCTATAGACCTTCTTTTACTCTCTAACATCTCTTCTAGCTGCAACGTCTACGAAAGTGTGCATGTTGGGCCTTCCTGGCTTTCACTGCCTGCTGCATCCTGAGCAAATTATTTGCTCCCCCTGGTCATTTTGTCCTCTTTTTGCACCACTAAGTTTGCTTGTAAGCTTCTATTTTATACGTGTTTACATGTTTTTTTTTTTGTGTTTAAGGATCAGCAACGGATTGATAACTACTGTTGAAGCAGAGCTGATCACTCCTGTAATATTTACTGATTTTCTGTTCTTCAAACAAGCAAGAACTTGTAAAGGCAACTTGGGCGAGCAATGGCCCGTTCTATTTCTAGCAACACCTAAGTCGAGTTGATGAGGATAATCATCCTTCTCTTAGAAAGAAGTACAGACAGTCCGCCAGCTGTCCCTGACTCCTTTCCCTCAGTGTTATTCTCCCAAGCGGTAACCCTGATCTACGCCCGACATGCGCGTATCCATGAGGGAAGTCAAAAAAAGTCGCTTTTTCTTGAAAGTCCCAGCTACATAAATTCTGGGGAGCTGGCTGCTCTCTTTCTTCTTGTGTCAAGAAATCCTGAAACCTCGAACATTCTTTCAAAGATCACGATCACGGTACTGTGTGCGTGCCGCTCCCAGGTTCACGGTATCGGGACTATTGGTCCACATTTTGCTCCCCCTACAAATTCTACCCTGTTTGTGAAGCAAGGCAGGTCAAGACAAGAGGCCCTGGCTGCCTAGTTGGGGTTCCTTCTCCAGCACTTTCATACCGCAGGGAAATTGTCCCTTACACTTTCCCCCAAAAACTCCCTGGATGTCCGTTGCACCGCAGTATTGCCTCTCGCCCCCCGCAAGATATTGGGTGATTGAAGTCCCCATGGGAACCAGGGCCTGTGAGATATAACTTCTGCTGTTATTGCTCAGAAGAAGCCTTTTCACGTCCACGTCTCATACCCCCGTCTGGTGGTCTATGCAGGACACATCCCAGGCCCGCGACCATCACCCTTGGTTGGCTCACTAGATACTTTCTAAACTTAATACCAGGCTAGGTTTTTCTGCAGTTTCATAACTGAGAGCCTCTCTGAAGGACATCATACGGCTCGCTTAACAATGCAATGCTACTGCCCTCCACCCTTTTTGCCCTGGCCTGTCCTTCCTCTTCCTGAACAGTTTATATCCATCCATGACAGTACTCCAGTCATGTGAGTTATCCCACCAAGTCTCTGTTATTCCTATCACATCATAATTCCTTGACTGTGGCAGGACTTCTAGTTCTCCCTTCATGAGGCTGGACTCATTCAGTCAGCCCGAGGGTCTTACTCCTCCGCAAACAAACCAAGACCGTCGCTGCGGGTCTCTGCCCAATGCAGCTGTATGCAGACACCCACATCTCCGGAAGCACCTGGACACCTCTGCCCCTGAATGTGCAAACAGCGACGCTGAAGGCCTGGTTTTTAGAGGGTCTGTGCTAGGGTCACTGGGAGTGGTGGGGGGCTCATTCCCTCTGAGAATCAGGATCAGGGGAGGGGGGTTCTCAAGTCGGGTACCCAAATCCCTGAGGCTGCCAACATCAGTGCAGACTTACAGTCACACTGCACCACAAACACGAGCATGGAGAAAGGCACCGGGAGTGGGGCTAGGGGAGGGAGAACGCAGACGTTCGCTGGGAAATCAGTGCAGACACGGCAGCCAGTGAGGCTGAGGGGGGCCAACTCTTCTGGATGGCCCACAGGAGAGGAAGGTCAAGGCTGGTGCCAATGGAGCAGAGCAAGGAGAAGCAGGAGTTGTGAGCCAGTGCATGGAGGGTTTTGAATATAGGCAGCAACAGTGAGCCCTGCCTGCCAGGCAGGCTGGAGATGGGCACTGTGTGGCCAGGAGCAGGGAAGCAGCAGCACAGGTGGAACATGGTGGAGAGCTGGGCCTTGGGAAGCCACAGCAGGTGGCAGTGGCAGCGAAGGGTGACCGAGGGTTTCAGTTGGCCATTCGCATTCATCACAGCTCCCTTGCCCCCTGCCCTCTGCCCAGGGCTGGTCTCTGCCGGCATGTGCCATGCAGCGCCCAGTACGTGTCAGTGAGGTGAGGACAGCAGAGCGCCTGTGACTGACGGCTGTTTCCCTCAGGGCCCCTCCGCTCCTGGAGCCTGCACAGCAGTAGCTAGGCTGGGACAGGCCTGAGTGCCTGTTTCCTTTAACAAAGCAAACCATGCTCCACGCCGACCATGTGGGCACAAGCGTGTTCCCATCCCCCCAGCCCAGCCCTCCTCCTGGCTCCCAGGGCCATCTCTAAGGACGGGATGGATGCCCTGGCCACCAACATCCAGGGGTCATCACCACAGCACAATCCGTCACCTCCACTCTGACTGGCTAGCTGTGGGGTTTTTGCGTGCTATGGGGGTCTGGGGACACTGAAAGCTTTTTCCACCCTGGGCTGCTCCTGCCAGCATCCCTGCCCTCCGTCCACCCTCCAGCCCAGCCCTCCCCTCTCACTCTTTAAACCTGCATGGTGCCTCTTTATGCTATGGCAGCTGGCTCTCTAGATAGGGACTCTCCCTCTGCACAGCGCCAGGACAACGCGGCACGCTATTGTCAAAGCCAGCTGCAGCACCTCTGGCATGCCATTGTCCCCAGGCACACTCACCTGCAAGCCAAGCCCTCCAGGGTCCCCTTTCTCGCCCTTCAGCCCATTCATGCTGGGACGACCCTGTAGACAAACATCAAGCCAAGGGTTCAGAATGCAGTAACTTATTGCAGACACTGCTCACTGTGCCGACTCCAGCTGATGGCACAACACCACACACTGCACCCGAGGAGGGCTCTCTTAGGCAGCACTCCTCTTGCTAAATCAGAAGGGAAAATGCACCAGGGAGGGAGAGGAACACGCCCTCAAAGAATTGGAGACGTTTACGAGCTGCCAAGCTCTACCAGTTCATGTAGTTCTACTGACCAGTGCTGTGACCATCCAGTTTGAGCTCCTGTACAGCACAGGCCAGAGACCTGCCCCACAGTCATTCCCAGAGCAGAGCTCTTAGGAAAATGGGCAACATTGGTTTAAAAATGGTCAGTGCTGGAGAATCCACCGTAACTCTTAGTAAATTGTTCCAATGGTTAATTACCATCACTGTTTATATGCGTACACCTTATTTCCACTCTGAATTTATCTGGCTTCAACTGCCAGCCATTGGAGTGTTAGAGCTTTTCTCTGCTACACCACAGCGCCAGTTATTAAATATCTGTTTCCCATGTAGGTACTTACAGACTGTGATCAAGTCACTCCTTCACCTTTTCTTTGGTAAGCTACATAGATGGAGCTCCTTGAGTCTATCACTCTAAGGCAGGTTTTTGAATCTTTTAATCATTTTTGTGGATCTTCTCTGAACCCTCTCCAATTTATCAACATCCTTCCTGAATTGTGGGCACCAGAACCGGACACAGGATTCCAGCACCATTCGCACCAGTGCCAAATACAGAGGCAAAATATCCTCTCTACTCCCACTCAAGAGTGCCCTGTTTATGCATCCCAGGATTGCAATTGCTCAGCTTGCTTGTGAGCATCTGGTGAAAACACAAGCACAGCGAGAGTTCTCCAGCTGAGCAAGCTGTGCAGCATTGTCAGTGTTCCCCATTAGCCTCAGCATGGGGGTGTCTCCACTTCCTTCAACCAGGGAGGCAATGGAAACAGAGCTGGCTAGGGAAAGGAGCACCAGACCCAGCTCACCCAGGGAACAAACCAGAGACGAGCTAGGAGAAGTTCTTACCGGTCTGCCAGGAAAGCCAATTTCCCCCTTCTGTCCAGGTCGTCCATGCGGGCCCTAAAAGGGAGAGCAGGAAAGGAATGCACACTCAGTCCGCGCACCCAGTGTGCTGGACTACTAGCTACGAAGGACAAAGGACACTGGAGTGGAAAAGCCTGGCCATGCTTCGTTTCAGTGTCCTCAGCATACACCTCCTGGCTCTGTGCATTCCTAACTACATCAGAATGGCCACACTGGGTCACACCGATAGTACATTCAGCCCAATAGTCTGTCTTCCAACCATGGCCAGAGCCAGGTGCTTCTGGGAGTCTCAGGTTTAGGGACATGGGGTCGTGTCTCTGACCATCTTAACTAATAACCATTGACGGACCCATCCTCCATGAAACGATCTAGTTCTTTTGTGAACCCAGTTATCCTTTTAGCCTTTACAACATTCCCTGGCAATGAGTTCCACAGGTTGACTGTTCGTTGAGTGAAGAAGTGCTGCCTTTTGTTTTAAACTTGCTGTCTATTAATTTCATTGGGTGACCCCAGGTTCTTGAGTTACGTGAAGGAGTAAATAACACTTCTCTATGCACTTTGTCCGCATCATTCATGATTTTATAGACCCTTTCATATCCCCCACTTTAGTCATTTCTGAACAGACCCAGTCTTTTTAACCTCTCCTCATATGGAAGCTGTTCCATACTCCTAGTCATGTCTGTCGCCCTTCTCTGCACCTTTTCTAATTCTGGCATCTTTTCTGAGATGGAGTGACCAGAACTGCACGCAGTATTCCAGGTGTGGGTGTACCATGGATTTATACAGTGACATTTGGTGGAATCTTCTTCCTTAGAGGTTTTTAAAGTCAGGCTTGATGAAGCCCTGGCTGGGATGATTTAGTTGGGGTTGGTCCTGCTTTGAGCAGGGGGTTGGACTAGATACCTCCTGAGGTCCCTTCCAACCCTGATATTCTATGATTCTATGATTATGACATTTTCTGTTTTATTATCCATCATTTTCTAATGGTTCCTAATAGTCTTATCTTTTTTTTGACTACCGCAGCACACTGAGTGGATGTTCTCAGAGAACTACCCACAATGACTCCAAGATCTCTTTCTTGACTGGTAGCAGCTAATTTAGACCCCATCATTTTATATGTATAATTGGGATTATTTTTTCCTATGTGCGTTACTTTGCACTTATTAACACTGCAATTCACCTACCTTTTTGTCATCCAGTCAAACAGTTTTGTGAGATGCCTTTGTAACTCTTTTTAGTTTGCTTTGGACTTAACTATCTTGAGTAATTTTGTATCATTTGCCAATTTTGCCACCTCACTGTTTACCCCTTTTTCCAGATCACTTATGAATATATTGAATAGGGCTGGTCCCAGAACAGACCCCTGGGGGACACAACTACTTATCTCTCTCCACTCTGAAAGCTGACCATTTATTCCTAGCCTCTGGTTCCTATCTTTTAACCATTTATCAGTCCATGAGAGAACCTGCCCTCTTATCCCACGACAGCTCACTTTGCTTAAGAGCCTTTGGTGAGGGACCTTGTCAAAGGCTTTCTGAAAATCTAAGTACACTATATCCACTGGATCCCCCTTATCCACATGCTTGTTGACCCCTTCAAAGAATTCTGGTAGATTGGTGAGGTATGATTTCCCTTTACAAACACCACGTTGACTCTTCCCCAACAAATTATATTCATCTATGCGTCTGACAATCTTGTTCTTTACTATAGTTTCAAACAATTTTCCTGGCTTGGGTGTGGGAATCTCCCTCATGTCCTCTAGGGTGAAAATGTATGCAAATAATTTATTTAGCTTCTCCAAATAGCTTGTCTTCCCCAAGTGCTTCTTTAGTCTCTCCATCACTTAGTGGCCTCACCCCCTATTTGGCAGGCCTCCTGTTTCTGATGTACTTAAAATTTTGTTGCTCTTGGTTTCTGTGTTCTTAGCTAGTTGCTCTTCAAATTCTTTCCTGATCTGTCATATTATACTTTTACATCGGACGTACCAGAGTTTATGCTCTTTTCTATTTTCCTCACTAGGATGTGACTTCTAAATTTTAAAAGGATGTCTTTTTGCCTCTAGCCACCTATAGCTCTCCTGTCCATGACAGCTGGGCCTTTCCTGCAGCTCTGATAATGCATGTGAGTTGTGAGCATTGAGCACAGACACCCAGATCGGAGGCCACACACATGCTCCTGGCAATTGGACCTTGGCCATAGAGTCAGAAATGCTCCAGAACAAGCTCTGGGGTTTGCCAAACCCTTGGTTCCTCTGGCTGACTGCCCCATGTGGGTGCTTGCTAATGAGCACTTGCTCTGAGCACCGCCACTTGGGCTGGCGGTTCCATTGCAGATCCAACTTTGGTACCTCTCAAACCAGTTCTGAGCAAGACGAAAGGAGGCTGCTCTTTGGAGTATGAAGACCATCCCCCTGAACACACAATCCATGTGTGCGACCCCCAGCTGTAGTGAACACCTGGCACACAGAAGGTGTGAAAAGCCATCCCTTATTGACAGAATGTTAGAAAGATGCAGGTGCTAACTTACTGCTGGGCCCATGGGTCCCACCAGCCCCTGCTCACCCTGTGAACAAAGAATAGGAAAATAATTAGTATTATGATGCACATGTGGCCATCCCACAGTCTCCTCCTGGGGCCATTTCTCCATCATCCCCAAGCTGATGTTACCTCCCAATCTAGGGGTGCTGCTGCCCTCCCTGAGGAGCAGGAAGGAGGATGCAGCAGGCTGTGTCTGTCATGTAATCCCCAGCACCACCCACGCTGAACACAGCCTACTAACAGCTCTTGCAGACAAGTGACTAAGAAGTGGCCTTTCCCAGTGCTTACGTACCACCAACAGACACAGGGGCCCTGGGACATTTTGGGAATTGTGTCCATGTTGTCGACAACACATCCAAGTGCTCTGCAACCTCCCTAACCATGAGCCAGCCTCAAACTCTCCTCGCTCCCGCAGTGAGCCAACCTCCCTCAGCAGGTTCGGCCCTGGCAGCTGTGGGGGCCGAAGGGCAGGGATGGCTTGGTGCCCTGGCTGAGCATCGGAATGAGGTGGGGGTGTGTGAGCTGAAGGAGATGTGGGTGCAGGGACAGAGTAATGTAGGCCAGTGCTTATTGGCTTTAACAGTGCAGTGAGTCATGGCAAGTCATGGCAGCCCCAATTCCCCAGGCTGGCATGGGGACTGGGTCTGAGCCCTCACCGCATCCCAGTGTACACACTGGTCCCCAGAGGCAGATAAACCTTCATATGAAGCGGGAGGTTGGCCCTGAGCAAGCCTTGCCCTGGAGCTAGCTCCCCACCACTTCCCAGGGCATGGTGCTCCACCCTGCGCCGGGACGCCCAACGCTGGGTGAGCATCCAAAGCAGGCCAGACGAGAGCCCGAGTCAGCGCGTGACCTTGTCTCCTTTCGTGCTAGCTGAGATGCCCGTCCCATCTGGGCCGATGATCACTCCAGGCTCTCCTTTCTCACCCTTCCAACAGGAGATAAAACAAGTAGGAGTCAGAAGAGAGACCACCCAGCCCCTGCCCAAACAACAGCTGCCTTCCCACAGTTCTCCGCGGCTGCCCAGGCGGCAAGGGAGAGCTGCTCTCTGAGTTTCTCTAACAGTTAAATACAAGCCCAGGAGCGTCACAGAGGGCTACATTCTGGCTGTGGACTCACCCTGGAAGGAGCGGTGCTCAGCTGCACTGCCCAAGAGCAGACTGTGACTTAAGAGAGGGATGGCTGACAAACGGATGGGGACTTGTCTCCCTTTTCTTTGCTTCTCCACCATCTCTCTGGGCTCTCAGTGTGGGAGAGCACAGCTTACCTCGGTAAAGTGTCCTTGCTAAAGACTGGGGCTAATGAAAAATAATGGCATCCAGTCTGAGCTCCTGTTCAGCACAGGCCAGAGACCTGTCTCACAATAATCCTCAGAGCAGAGCTTGTAGACAAACATCCAGTCTGGATTTAAGAAGTGCCAGTGATAGAGAATTCATGGCCCTTGTAAGCTGTTCCAATGGTTAATTGCTTTAATGGTTAAAAATTTACACCTTATTTCCCGTCTGAATTTGTCTAGCTTCAACTTCTAGCCATTGCATCCTGTTAGACCTTTCTTCGCTAGATTATCAAACATTTGTTCCCCACGTCTTATGTTCTGTTACCCAGGTAATCAAGTCACCCCTTAACCTTCTCTTTACGTTAACGAGATTGAGCTCCATGAGTCTATCGCTATAAGGCAGGTTTTCTAATCTTTTAATCATTCTCGTGGCTCTGCTCTGACCCCTCTTCAATTTATTAACATCCTTCCTGAATTGTAGGCACCAGACCTGGACACAGTCTGGCAGCAGCACCAGTGCCAAATACAGGGGTAAAATAATCTCTCTTCTCCTACTCGAGATCCGCATCCCAGCCTCGCATGGCTCAGTTTGCTCAGCTTCATTGTGAGCATCAGGAGACAGAGCTAGCACAACAAGAGCTCTCTGAGCCAAGCTGGGGCTTCTCACGGCATCATGGAAACCCCATGACTGGAGACATTTCAAACAAGACTCAACAGAAGGCAGCAGTCCTGCAGCAGCACTGGGGATGGAGGGATGGGAGAAGCCAGAAGATGATTTTACACCTGGCGTTTCTCTCATTCTATTCGTTCCACTGGCAGAGAGTGTGACCGCTGGATTCACCGGTACCAAGCTGCTGGAAGGAGCACAGCTGCTCTCCTATTACTCTCCTGGGATCTGGTGACTCCTCACAGAGTGACGGCCGTCAGCATGGTGGTCTCAGGTGCCTGAACCAATACGAATTTCCACGCCCCACGGGGCTAAAGGAGTCTGAGGTCAGTGCTGTGACACGACTGTGTTTGGTCCCTTCCACTATGAACTGGGAGCCGGCAAGTACCTGTCAGTGGGGCTGGGAGCCAGAGCGCAGGAACTTCGTAGACACAGGGAACATCACATTGCCACAAATCAAAATCACCCCTTGAGCACCAGGACAGAGACAAGCAGACAGGCCGTCCTACCTTTGGTCCTGGGGTGCCTGGGAAACCTGGGTCTCCTGGGTCTCCTTTAGGTCCCACTTGGCCCTGCAGATGGAAGCAGGGAGGAATAGGCCTTTAGACAGTACTTCCAGTACTGTGGGCTTCCTGCAGGGACACTGGCACCATTTGTACAGTGGGGGTGCTGAGAGCCATTGAACCAAACTGTGAACCCTGGATATGATCGAATCCACATCAAGCCATTACCCCTAGTTCCAGCACCTATGACTTCTCCCAAGGTGAGGCATGCAGGGAGACTCCTTCCCAGGGGTTGGAAAGCTCAGGCCCACAGAAGGCGTTTGCAGCTTGCTTCACCAGCAGCCTGCTTGCTTTGGCAGGCCGAAGTTTGCACTTAATGTATTCGGCCAAAAAAAAAAAAAAAAGAAAACTGTCTGCAATGTATTACTGCAGGCAAACGTGCTGTGCAGCCTCAGCTTGTCTCGCACAGCCTGTGCACAAGCACGTCTCCACAATGTTATATAGTAGTTTAAATAATCTTAAAGCTCTTGAGAGTGACAGGAATCAACATGAACCTCAGCTTTGGCCCATTCACAAGCAGGCCTCCCCAGATGCCCCGCTCCACCATCTGCCAGAGGCAGTGTCTCGCGGGTTCCATGTTAGAAACAGTGAAGGGGCCAGATTCCCATGGGGCTACACTGATTTACACCAGCTGGGGATCTGGCTGAGAGAGAAACTCAACATTTAGCTCCAGGTCCAGGCTGTGAACACCCCAGATTGGTGGGGGTCTGGATCTGGTTTGGGCTCCCACTGGGGACATGGGCTCCTCAGCACGGGGCGCAGGTAGCTTTCCCATTCTCAGGGCTCTGTCAGTAAAATCACAAAGCTACTCACCGGGAAGCCAGCATGGCCTTCTCTGCCCTGAGGAAAGAAACAGACACCTGTAAATGATCTCTCCTCAGGCACTGGGATAAGTGTAAAACCACTGATGCACAAAGGGGACTGCTGGGGCTGCTGGCTGGACAAATGGCAGGGAGATGTTCAGGGCTACATACCTCAGGGCCTGGCAAACTAGCTAATGCTTTCTGAAAAGGAAAAGATACACATTAGACCGTGGATCCTTGCTGTCTTCCTCCCTCAGCGATGGCCAGAACTGACCTTCTGACAAGGGAGGGGCTGACCCAAACTTCCCTGGGGTCATCAGGAAACGTTGCACTAACTTCAGCGGGCTTTGGCTCAGGCCCACTGCTCTGCTTGCTAAGGGTGACGTGCCCTCTCCCCAGCATGAAACGCTCCAACCAAACTCAAGTTCTATGGGTTTGGTCCTTTCCCATTTATTGCCACTTAGACCCTCTCCCACTGACGTGCTTTTATCATCCAGGGGTTACAGTGGACGAGAAGCTGGATATGAGTCAAGTGTGCCCTTGTTGACAAGAAGGCTAACAGCATTTTGGGCTGCATAAGTAGGGGCATTGCCAGCAGAGGGAGGGATGTGATCATTTCCCTCTATTCGACATTGGTAAGGCCTTATCTGGAGTACTGTGTCCAGTTTTGGGCCCCACATTACAAGAAGGATGTGGAAAAATTGGAAAGAGTCCAGCGAAGGGGCAATGAAAATGATCAGGTGGCTGGAGCACATGACTTATGAGGTGAGGCTGAGGGAACTGGGATTGTTCAGTCTGCAGAAGAGAAGAATGAGAGAGGATTTGATAGCTGCTTTCAGCTACCTGAAGCGGGGGTTCCAAAGAGGATGGATCTAGACTGTTCTCAGTGGTGGCAGATGACAGAACAAGGAGTAATGGTCTCAAGTTGCAGTGGGGGAGGTTTAGGTTGGATATTAGGAAAAGCTTTTTCACTAGAAGGGTGGTGAAGCACTGGAATGTGTTACATAGGGAGGTGGTGGAATCTCCTTTCTTAGCGAATTTTAAGGTCCGGCTCGACAAAGCTCTGGCTGGGATGATTTAGTTGGGGATTGGTCCTGCTTTGAGCAGGGGATTGGACTAGACGACCTCCTGAGATCCCTTCCAACCCTAATCTTCTATGATCTCTGCTGCATGCGGTCATGGAGTCAGGGCCTGGAACCACATGGCCACATGTCTATGGCACAGGCTCTGTGCTGAGGATCTCACCATTTAAAACAGTTAGCGATAACCAGGCAAGCTGTCTGAGACGTTAGGACCATAGCCTAAAAAAGACCTCTGCCCATTTACTCAGTTTAGCCTCTGTTTAACCGCCCCATCAGTTTGGTCTAGCCCATGTCTTTAATCACTCATTCACACGTCCAGTGGCACACACATGCCACATCACGTTCAGGGTGCACTGCCTGGCGCTGGGCTGGGCTGGATTTCCTGGGGTGTATTTTTAGTTATAGCACTGGCCTGGTCTAGTTCTCATTTGTCTGCGATTCACCTCCAGCCAGCTCTGATTTCCTTTTGCTTAAATCCTCCCCTCTCTTCTTTCCTCTTCCTTACCGCTTGCAGGGCCGGCCCACGCGTTGCCTCTCTGAACTCACAGGGGTATCAGCGTGCAGGAGCACTCTCAGGCTCGGGGCCTTTACTCTAAGTTAAACATGTGCCTGTCCCCAGGGAGCAGCTCCACAGCCCGGCCCAGTCCTGCCAGCAGTGACACACCTGCCAAAGTGCACTCAAGCGCAGCCCGGCTCCAAGCTGCATAAGCCATGGGACACTGGGGCCCCGGCTGGGGTCAGCACCAGCCCACAGTAACTCACCAGTGCTAGGCGGGAATGAAGCCACTGCTCAGCCTGGTGCTAAACCTGAAGGAACTGGCATATAGCAGCTGCTTGTGACTGCTGCAAGGATGTGGGTAGAGAGGGAACAGGCTGAGAGCAGCCTGGGCACAGGGGGCCCAGAGACAGAAGTGCAGGCTGCAAAGGGACACGTCCTTACCTCTTCGCCCAATGCATAGATGACCTGCCCCGGGGGTCCAGGGAGCCCAGGGGGGCCTGGGGAGCCCACTCCATCTTGGCCTCGTTCACCCTGCGAAAGACAATTCAGTGCAGGCTTCCTTCCTACTGCACCCAACCTCAGCCCACACTGCCCCCTCTCGCAACTACAGGCCCAAGCCCCCAAGCCCACCCCACCGCTCACAACTGTGGGCCCAGGCCCCCGAGCCCAGACCATGCCCCTCACTGGGCCCCCAAGCCCAGACTGTGCCCCCACACCTTGCCCCCATGGGAGCAGGCCCTGAACCCAGACCGTGCCTCCTCCACCTTGCACCCACGGTGCAGGGCCCTTGAGCCCAGATCGCGCCCTCCACCTCGCCCTCCACCTCCGATCCCAAACTGCAACCCCCCCCACCCCCATAGGGCTGGGTTCCCAATCCTAGCCCCCACTCCTCCCAGTGGCCTGAGTGGCTGGAGGTGGAGACAGAGCTTTGCGAAAGCCTGGCTTCCTCCCAGGCATTCAGAGCAGCCCAAAGGCTGATGGGCCTGAAGCTGAGCTGAGCCGGCATGGCGGGAAGGGAGCCAGCCAAGCAGCAGTGTGACACCATTCAGAATCAACAAGGGACCAAAATATGCACACAGTCCCTTCCCCCCCAGAACCAGAACAGAGCTCAATGGGCCAGAGGAGGTGGCTCCGTGTGCTCGCCTGAGGGCTCCCCAGAGAACGGCAGTATGGCCCAGCACCCAGCGCTGTACTCACTTTAGCCCCCTGGCTTCCCTTGTCACCCTTGGGTCCCTGCAATGAGAAGCAAGGGTGAGACCTGCTCGTCTATGCACCCAGGAGAGAGACACAACACACAATCTTCACTTTGCTATGGTGGCCTCTGAATCCACACTCCGGGCGTCCAGTCGCAAAATGCCAGCAAGGTTGAAGGGGCAGGCTCTGGTACCTATGAGTGTCTAATGCTCACTTCAGAGACAAACTAGTCCTGCCTCCGCCGCCAAGGGAACAGCAGGGGAGCTGGTCTGGAGAGAGCAGAGACAGAACAGGCTCAGATGTCCAAGGACGTCTCCTGTGGCTACCAGGCTCTCCCCATTAGCAACTGTGCAGCAAGGGACAGCCCTGGTGGGAACGGCACCATCACACAGGTGAGCTGCATGAATGAATCATGAATGGAGGAGCTGAGCCTGATGAGGTAACCAAATGGGGTGAAACAGTCCTTCCTGGGGCTAGTAGGAGCTGCATCTCTGCTGATGAGAATGCCCCTGCCTCTTGGCATGGCCTGGCCTGTCCCCAGGAAAACAGCAGATGCCTCCCATTAGCTGCTAGTGGAATTTATACACCAGTGCAGACTCTGCACCTGGGGCAGGGCAGGGCTCCAAAAGGAATTGGAAACCTGGCCAAACCTCAGAGCAGAATGGGACTCTCTGGAGTGCTGGGGGTGTGGGCAGGGACGGCATGTGGAAGAGATGTGAACCGGGTCGGGGTGGGAAGCGATGGCCAAGGACGGGCTGTGAACAGCCCAGGCAGGTCTGCTCAGCCGACAGAGAGTGACTCAGATGCATTTTATCAGTCTGCAGCCAGGACTTCAATGACAGGGCAAGGGACACCTGACATTTGCTGATGGGAGCAGAACATCTGTATGTGTCCCTTGAACTGTACATAGCTGTGAGAACAATCCAGGTCCTGCTGTATCTGCAACCAGCATGTGCTGAAATCGCCCCACTGCAAACATCTGGGCAGGGTCTCTAAGAATAACAGAGACTTCAGAGTCCACACACAGCAGTTAGGGTGGGTCAGGGAGCTGGAATCCCGACACTTACCTGAGGTCCTGGGAAACCTTCCAGCCCTGGGCGCCCATCCACACCCGGAGCACCGTGGTCCCCCTGAAACACACAGACAATCATAGCACATTGAGATTGAGGGCCCTGGTCCTTAGGGTGTGAATTATATTCTGGCTGCCACAGGGCCCCACCCAGCTCTAGGCAGACCCCTAAGCCCAGCAGCCACTCTGGGCAACCTTACTCTAGGGTCCACATAAGGGGTTTGGGTGGATTCTGTATCACAAGACCACATATTTTACAAATCTGCCTGAAGACACCGTTGAGCATTTTGAAATATTGACCTGTCATTCCACCTTGCCACCCCTGCCCCTAGAACCAGTAAGAGTTTGCGTGATCTGGGGCACAAAAACTTAAGTTCTAATCTATGAAATGCACGTATTTAACACCTGCTACAGCCATCAGTAACTATGTATTTGAATCACAGGGGTACCGGAGGAGGGGAGTCGGGGCAGCCCTCAATTTTCATTAGATACACCGACATTAGATAACGTGCAAAATATTCAACCCATTATAAATATATTCAATAATAAGAATAAATTGAACCAAATTCTTAATGTTGGAATCATTATTAATGAATACTAGTGATCGCCCTCATTCAGACTACAGCTGAGTGCCCCAGGGAGAGTAATACGAGTCACAGCTTGTGATCTCCCAAAGCTAAAGCTGATTTTGTTAGGTCATTGCTACACCCCACACCTCCCTGCCCTGCACAGAACATGGTCCGTGGCAGTTTGGTGTGGTTGCATATGAATCTCATAGATTTACAAGGCGCATCACTCTCACAAGAGCGCCTGTTTAACTTCAAAATATCCACAGAGCAAGCACAGCACTGTCTGCTACAGTTTTGGGAAGGAGAGACTTGTCATCGCAGATCCATCCCCAGTGGATTCCAAGCACTTTTACCCACACATGCATGGAGATGTGCTCACTTTCCATTTCCTTTAAATGCTTCAGCTGTTGGGGGAAAGGAGCTGAGCTCCAGTGGTACCTTTGTCAATTTTTGCTGCCCGATTTCTGCCGTGTGTCCGACACGGTGGCACAATCTGAGTGTCTGTAGCAGGCAGCCATGAATTTGGTTGCCTGTTCAATGACACGAAGCTCTTTGCACTGATGTCACCCAGCAGAGAGAGGGGGCATCTAGCACACAGAATCTTCAACACCAAGGCCAAGGCCATCCTAGTTCACCACTGTATCACAGCCTGAGTACATGGGCAGCTAACAGCCCTGGTACAAGGTAAGCCTGCTCCTAATTAGCAGTAGCACGGATGTCTAGTCGAGCTCTCCCTTGGACTGGGTGGGTTCTGTGCTCACTAAAGATGCTGTGCCCTGTTTGCGGTAATGGTGCAAGAGGAAGACAAATACGTCAGTGTCGTCCGATAACACGGATATTCCCACCAGTTCCTCTTTCGTGACCATCACCATCTGTTGTACAAGGATGCTGTCGGCCTCCTCATGAGAGATGGCCATATCTTCTGCGTTGCTCACTGCACCTCCCTGATTTATTTCAATCAGGCTGCCGTCTCTGCTTGTGATGATTAGCTTGTGTTTAGTATGAGTCGTTAAACTTCCTGTCTTGAATGAGTTCTCTAAAAATCTTATCAATCAACTGCATCTTATTTTCAGTAACCATCAAGACAATTTTCTGTGGAGGTGTGACAGAGCATACCAGGCCCAGAGGCCCCTGCCACAGGGTCCTATCACACCCGCCATAGAAAAAGAGCAGTAGAGAAACCCTCCAAGTGGACTAGAGAGACTGTGCAGGAGGCAGCCAATTAGAGAAGGGCTGCAGGGAGCAGCAAATCAGAGGGTTGCAGACCCATGTAAAAGGAGCTGCAGAGCGAGAGTCGGGCAGTTGCTGCCTGGAGCTTGAGGAGTGAGAACTGTGTTCCGGGCTGGCTGAAGGAGCAGCAAGATCACAGACAGATCAGCTGCTGGCAAGGACTGGGTGAGCAAGACCAAGGTCCTGGCTGCCTGCTGGGACTGAGCCCAAGACAATTGCTGGCAGGGACTGCGGGTGCAAGAGAGAGGTCCTCACTGGCTGCTGGGACTGAGTAAAAGGACCTCGGCCTTACAGTAAGGGTGAAGAATTTGTGAAGGTGCTGGAGTGGCCCAGGAACTGTAGAAGCACTGTGATTAATTAAAGGGGTTTTGTTTTGTTGAAAGCTCACAGACTGTGTGATACTTGCCCGGAGGGCTGAGTCACTGAAACCACCTGGGAAACCAACAACAGGGGTCACCACAGACTGAAGGAGGTGCAGATGCACACACAGCCGGGGGTGCTTACGAGAGGTGAGTACCACCTTGTCACAGGAGGTAGCTGTGTGCTTATACTCAACAGATGCACTACACTTGCTTCTGTAGCTCTGCTAGATCTTGTGACTCTCTTTGTGCTGAATTCTTGGTACCTGTCAAAGACAAGATACATGTCACCTAATGCCAACTTCTGCTCAAGGCAGACTTTGAAACTGGTCAGAAAGTCCTTGATGACACCTCCTGCTGGCCAGTGAACTATCCAAAGAACTGGCAAACTGCCAATGACCAAGCAGGTGATTTCTTGCGAAGTATGTCTAGTTGACACCTTGGTCTGCAGCTGCTTCTTGAGGCTACTCTGAGCCTTGGCAGATGAGCAACTCCTGTGATAAAATATTCTTGAGGTCAACCTCTCATGAACTTGCTTATAGGCCGATCACTCTTGACTAGATAAGGCCAGTGTCCAATACTAACCTGTACATGCTTTTTTTGGTCACTGCCGGTGTCTCTACTACCCTTGACATTGTGTAATAGAACCGTCCGGGCCAGCTACGTTAAAGTTCTGGCATTTGGCAAATAGCACTTGTGAGCGTGTGTTCACTCACTGCTTGGGCACCTCCTGCTGGCCATCCTGGGAATTAGCTCCGGCAGTCTCGCATGCTCCCTCCAGTGGTGTCTTCCCCCATCTTGTCTCACTCTGCGGCCCCGCTCACTCCCAGATCGGCAGTCTTCTCATCGTGGCTTGGTCTCTGGCCAGGTTACTAAGGTCCTCCTCTTCCAGGGAATTCAAAGTGCTTCCAGACCCACTGTCCGGCTGGTGTCTCCATGCCCTGGCCACTCCCCAGTGGCTGGTAGAGGAACCCAGGCCCACCGTCTACACCCTCTAGTCCAGGGACCCTGTGACAAGCAGCCACGGTCTGGGTACAGTCCTATGCCTTGTTGTTGTTTCTCTGGGCTTCTTCCTACCTATCTGGCTTCCCCCCTCTCTGGGTTTGCCAGGCTCCAACTTCCTTCCTTCAGAGGGACTGCAGCCTACCCAAACACCAGCTCCCATCTGCAGTCAGTTACCTGGCTTTATACAGACCCTGCCTGGTCCTAATTAGCTGCCTCAGCCTAAAGGGTCCCTGTTTGCAGCCTCAGTAGCTGATTGGGCCCTCCTGCCCAGTGTGAGGAGCACATGCCATCACAATGTGTCATCTACACTGACCAATGGTGGTGCCATTCTACCACCGTTTATTATCGCCTCCTGGTGCTTAGTGGGGGTCTAAGGGATTGATGCACAGCTCTAGCTTCTTCAATGGCTTCTCTGCCCAGTGCACCTGCAGCAATCCTGGATTTCATTTCTTCTTTAGAGTGCACTTGTATGTGAGCCTCACTGGTGTCTTTCACATTTGCAATGTCTTCCACCAGCCAGCTGCACAGGCGGAGGCTAAGAGCCCAAATCTTGAGCAGGCTGTTCCCAATGAGGCACTCATCTGTAGTCCTGACATGGCATCCCGGGAAGTATGCTGCCTGCCAGGGGCCCCTATTCGAGAAGTTACGGATGGATTGTCGAGGATCATCCGGCCCTCTATTACCCCATGCTACTCATCCATGTGGGCACTAACAGCACTGCGAGGTATGACCCTCAGCAGATCAGAAGTGACTACAGGGCTCTGCGAGTATGGGTGAGGGAGTTGGGAGCACAGCGGGTGTTCTCTTCGATCCTTCTGGTCAAGGGTAGGGGACCTGGCAGACACAGATGCATCCTAGAGGTAAATGCCTGGCAGCGAAGATGGTGTCACCAGGATGGCTTTGGCTTCTTTGACCATGGGATGCAGTTCCAGGAAGGACTGCTCAACAGAGATGGGGTCCAGCTATCGAGGAAGTGGAAGAGCATATTTGGATACAGACTGGCTAACCTCATGAGGAGGGCTTTAAACTAGGTTCAACGGGGGCAGGTGACCAAAGCCAACAGGCAAGTCAAAATCATGGCAACCCAGGAGAAGGTTCGGAATCTTGGGGGAGCATGGGCTGTTATTGTAGGGATAAAGGAGAGACAAGAGAAAACTGTGGGGAGGGGAATCAAACCAGTATCTTAGAAGTCTGTATACTAATGCGAGAAGTACTTGAAATGCTAGTATATAAAGACAACGACATAGCTGGCATCACAGAGACCTGGTGGGATAATACATGACAGGAATATTGGTATAGAAGGGTACAGCTTGCTCAGGAAGGACAGGCAGGGAAAAAAGGGAGGAGTTCTAATCTACGAAATGCACATATTTAACACCTGCTACAGCCATCAGTAACTATGGAAGGACAGGCAGGGAAAAAAAGGGAGGAGGTGTTGCTTTATATATTAAAAATGTACACACTTGGACTGAGGTTGAAATGGAAATAGGAGACAGACTTGTTGAGTCTCTGCATAAGGATATAAGGGGTAAAAAACAAGGGTGATGTCATGGTAGGGGTCTACTACAGACCACTTAAGCAGGAAGAAGAGGTGGATGAGGCTTTTTTAAACAATTAACAAAATCATCCAAAGCTTAGCGGTGGTGGTGACGCGGGACTTCAGCTACTCAGACATCTGTTGAGAAAATAACACAGCAAAGCACAGATTAGTCAACAAGTTCTTGGAATGTATTGGAGACAATTTTTTATTTCAGAAGGTGGAGAAAGCTACTAGGGGAGAGGCTGTTCTAGATTTGATTTTGACAAATAGGGAGAACTGGTTGAGAATTTGAAAGCGGAAGGCAGCTTGGGTGGATGTGATCATGAAATGGTAGAGTTCATGATTCTAAGGAATGATAGGGTGGAGAACAGCAAAATAAAGCCAGCGGATTTCAAGAAGGCAGACTTTAGCAAACTCAGGGAGTTGGTAGCTAAGATCCCTTGGGAAGCAAGTCTAAGGAGAAAACCAATTGAAGACAGTTGGCAGTTTTTCAGAGACTTTATTAAGGGCACAAGAGCAAACTAGCCCACTGCATAGGAAAGATAGGAAGTATGGCAAGAGACCACCCTGGCTTTACCAGGAGATCTTCAATGATCTAAAAATCAAAAAAGAATCCTACAAAAAGTGGAAATTAGGTCAAATGACAAAGGATGAATTTAAACAAATAACACAAGTATGTAGGGACAAAATCAGAAAGGCCAAGGCACAAAATGAGCTCAAACTAGCTAGAGACATAAAGGGTAAGAAGAAAACATTGTACAAATACATTAGAAGCAAGAGGAAGACCAAGGACAGGGTAGGCATGTTACTCAATGGAGGAGTGGGGAGAATAATATCAGAAAATGTGGAAATGGCAGAGATGCTTAATGACTTCTTTGTTTCAGTTTTCACCAAGAAGGTTGGTGGTGACCGGACATCTAACACAGTGAAAATGAGGTAGGACAGAGGCTAAAATAGGAAAAGAACAAGTTTAAAAATTACTTAGATAAATTAGATGTCTTCAAACCACCAGGGCCTGATGAAATACATCCTAGAATACTCAAGGAGCTGACTGAGGAGATATCGGAGCCATTAGCGATTATCTTTGAAAAGTCATGGAAGATGGGAGAGATTCCAGAAAACTGGAAAAGGGCAAATATATAGTGCCCATCTATAAAAAGGGAAATAAGGACAACTCTTGAAATTACAGACCAGTTAGCTTAACTTCTGTACCCTGAAAGATAATGGAGCAAATAATTAATCAATCAATTTGCAAACATCTAGAAGATAAGGTGATAAATAACACGGAGCATGGATTTGTCAAGAACAAATTGTGTCAAACTAACCTGACAGCTTTCTTTGACAGGGTAACAAGCCTTGTGGATGGGGGCAAGCAGTAGACGTGGCATATTTTGACTTTTGTAAAGCTTTTGATACTGTCTCACATGACCTTCTCATAAAGCAAAATGCAACCTAGATGGAACTGCATAAGGTGGGTGCATAACTGGCTGGAAAATCATTCTCAGAGACTAGTTATCAGTGGTTCACAGTCATGCTGGACTGCATATTGAGTGGGGTTGCACAGGGATCCGTTTTGTGTCCGGTTCTGTTCAATATCTTCATCAATGACTTAGATAATCGTATAGAAAGCATGCGTACAAAGCTTGTGGATGATACCAAGCTGGGAGGGGTTGCAAGCGCTTTGGAGGATAGGATTAAAATTCAAAATGATCTGGACAAAATGGAGAAATGGTCTGAAGTATATAGGATGAAATTCAATAAGGACAAATGCAAAGTACTTCATTTAGGAAGGAACAATCAGTTGCACACATACAAACTGGGAAATGACTGACTAGGAAGGAGTACTGCAGAAAGGGATCTGGGGGTCATAGCGGATCACAAGCTAAATATGAGTTAATAGTGTAACAACTGTTGCAAAAAAAGCGAACATCATTCTGGGATGTATTAGCAGGACTGCTGGAAGCAAGACACGAGAAATAATTCTTTTGCTCTGCTCCACTCTGATTAGGCCTCAACTGGAGTATTGTGTCCAGTTCTGGGTGCCACATTTCAGAAAAGATGTGGACAAATTGGAAAAAGTCCAGAGAAGGGCAACAAAAATGATTTAAAGGTCTAAAAAACATGACCTATGAAGGAAGATTGAAAAAACTGGGTTTGTTTAGTCTGAAGAAGAGAAGACAGTTTTCAAGTACATAAAAGGTTGTTACAAGGAGGAGGGAGAAGAATTGTTCTTCTTAACATCTGAGGATAGAACAAGAAGCAATGGGCTTAAATTGCAGCAAGGGAGGTTTAGGTTGGACATTAGGAAAAACCTCCTAATTGTCAGGGTGTTCAAGCACTGGAATAAATTGCCTAGGGAGGTTGTAGGG
Source organism: Chelonoidis abingdonii (assembly GCF_003597395.2). Lineage (NCBI taxonomy): Eukaryota > Metazoa > Chordata > Testudines > Testudinidae > Chelonoidis > Chelonoidis abingdonii. The sequence continues at coordinate 6,005,498 of NC_133778.1, forward strand.
GATTGGACTATATGACCTCTAGAGGTCCCTTCCAGTCCTATGATTCTATGCCACCATGGCTGCACCTCTACCTTGGGAAGGTGGTTTCAATGTATCTATCCTATTCCTGAAACATGGTGCAAGACATCCTCATCCTTCGTGAACTGCTCTAAGACGCGACCTGGTAAGTATTCCGTGGGTCGCAGGTAATATGGAGCCCTAAGCATGGATAACAGTCTGAAACAAAGTAGGCCCGGTCTTAGCAGAACACTAACACACCAAGTATTAGCTAGCCAAGCATGCGCCTTCCTGATCAGAGAGCATGGGACAAGAACATCCCGTGTTCTCAAGAGATGATCCAGGAATACACCATGCCTCCTTAGAGAAGGATGGGAGGACAGAAGCACAGTCAACTCGTGGAGGTTGTGAAGGCTAGGACTATAACAGCGTTTAAAAGAGAACCAGATAAATTCATGGTGGCTAAGTCCATAAATGGCTATTAGGCAGGATGGGTAAGGAATGGTGTCCCTAGCCTCTGTTTGTCAGAGGATGGAGCTGGATGGCAGGAGAGAGATCATTTGATTATTACCTGTTGGGTTCACTCCCTCTGGAGCACTTGGCATTGGCCACTGTCGGTAGACAGATACTGAGCTAGATGGACCTTTGGTCTGACCCGATACAGCCGTTCTTATGCTCTTATGACCAGGGATTTTGTTCAATTAGCAGGCACAAGGTACAGGAGAATGACAAAAAGCACATGGAACAGAATGCACAACCTGTTTGTACTGATGTATGCAAGGAGAGTGGAAGGAGAGCCATCTTTGTATCGGCCACGGGGACGCTCGCTGTTATGCTATTGAGCCTTTACCTTGTCTCGGGCAGATCTGTTAGTGTCCCTGTGACACACTCGACAGGGTGCTAGGACGGTGCTTTGTTAACAATAAACCTGGCTGAGCACCTTCACCACCAAACCGGTGGCCTTGCATAACACTGAGCTCTATGGATCAGCAGGCTGTATAGTGCCGCTAACGCTGGTGCTACTGAACAGCAGAACCAGCAGTGCTCCGCTGCACGACCACCTCAGTGCAGAGCGGGCATGCCCAGCTGCCAGGAAGTAAGGCAGCATCAGTGTCTCAGTTTCTAGATGCAGTGGCCCATCTCCTCTCTGCTCTTATGTATATCATCACGTCTCAGTTCAGGGTGGGGGAGGGACGTACTAGCAAGGTATACTGCTAATGCAGACATCACATATGTACCTTGGAGCTAACCATGTTCCATAACAAGATATTACTCTGACGTTTTCATTACAAATAACTGAAATCCAACAAATGTGGGGGGCGAGGGATAGCTCAGTGTTTGAGCATTGGTCTGCTAAACCCAGGGCTGTGAGCTCAATCCTTGAGGGGGCCATTTAGGGAACTGGGGTAAAAGTCTGTCTGGGGATTGGTCCTGCTTTGAGCAGGGGGTTGGACTAGATGACCTCCTGAGGTCCCTTCCAACCCTGATATTCTATGATTCTATGAAAAGTGGTTTCGTGTGTCACTTAGCTTGCCAGTCAGGAGGGGCATGGTATCAAGGCCTCACATTTCAAAATGTTCAACAATGACAAGGTGTCAGCAGGCAGGTTCTCTGAACTCAGAGTCTTGACATTCAGAATTCACAAAAAAACCCATCCCCACTGTCTAGACACTGCTTGCATTGGCTCCTGGTCTACTCATGGACTGGGCAGGGCAGGAGTGGAGCCACCATCCCTTCAGCTAGAACTCATAAGAAGAGGTTGAAGATTTTCTGAAGCTGTATGAAGTGATCCTACCTTTTGTCCTGGCAAGCCAGGCAGCCCAGGGCTGCCAGCGTCCCCCTGGAAGATAAAGAACAGTAAATCAGTGTGCAGGAAGAGCTCTCCTGCGTGCAGCATGGAAAATGTGTGCTGGAAATGCATATTTCAGAGGTTGCATGGACCATTCCATGGATCAGGCACGTGAGGGGGGTCATGGGACTGACAGCAACAAGCTGCACATGTCCATGCCATGGCTCACCAACACTGTCCTTCCTTCCAAGGCTAAGATTTCTCAAGGCACAAAGGGCAGCCAGGTGGCTAATTTCCAATGACTCATCGGGAGCCCGGCTCCTATCTGCCCTTTGTGCCTCTGGAAACCTCCCAGGGTTTCAGAGCACTCCTGGGGATGGGGTGGGGTTTGTCCCTGCATAAAAACAGCTCCTTGCTCTGAGGCAAAGGAATAACGAATATCATGGAAAAGTCCTGGGGGGACATCCTGGCTCCAGGGAATTTAATGGCAAAACTCCCTTCACTTCAGCAGGGCCAGGATTCCTCCCGATGCATCTCCCTTGCAGACTGATTGTGGGGCAGCGCTCAGCTGTATAACAGCACAGCAATACCCTATGTAATATGTACTACGAATCGGTCAGCGCTCAAAATGGACCAGACACGTGCTGGCCAGAATGGCCACGCAGAAAGGCTACTGCCCAGATTTTTTGAGACACCAGCATAATATTCTAATTCCTGCTGTTCTTTCCGCTGACTTCTGTACTGCTCCTGGGGCGTTCCCACGTGATGCCTATTAGAGAAGAGGGAAGGATCGTCTGTTACACACGCCAGAGTGGAGAATGTAGGAGGGCCGGGGAAAGTTCTCCACTCTGCACAGGAGGGGAACTCCCTGAGAAGAGCGCTCCCCAGGGACGGAAGCTGGATCAGCCCCAGGGACTGGCTATTTCATCAGAGGACACCTCTCACTGTACTGCTTGGTTGGGGCTAGACAGCTCAAGTCCTGCTAGGGCAGATAGGTACACATAGATTCCCAATGGCTCCTGACCTTGAGTCCGGGGAGTCCCAGTGGCCCCTGTATGAAAAGTGAATAAATACAACACGTTATCAGGCAAATGAGCGCGTGTCCCCTCAGAAGCCCCTGAACCGCTGGGTACTTTGGTGTTTGTTAATAATTTCCCTGCAGAAAGACACCAGCGGAGCCCCCAGGATCACATGCTGTCCCGGGGTGTTGTCACTCACTCCCAGCCAGGGGTCCGGGCAGGCGCTGCCCGGCAAGCCAGCCTGCTGGGGGTCCGGGTGGGCGCTGCCCAGCGAGCTGGCCTGCTGGGGGTCCGGGCGGGTGCTGCCCAGCGAGCTGGCCTGCTGGGGGTCCGGGCGGGTGCTGCCCAGCGAGCTGGCCTGCTGGGGGTCCGGGCGGGTGCTGCCCAGCGAGCTGGCCTGCTGGGGGGCAGCTACAGGCTCGAGCTGCATGCATGAAGTCCATGGACTCGGCAGGGAGGTCATTTCCTTGCTTAGAACCCTGTGCAATGCCTGGTTTCCTGGGCAGGGTGGAAAAATCCTCTGGAAGGGAGAGCCAGGGTAACTGACAGCCAGGAGGACTTACCTGTGGCCCTTCGGGTCCGCGCTCTCCAGGAACGGCAGAAAGGACGGGCATCCCCGAGCCTTCCATGTCTCCCTAGGGTAACAAACACAAGGTGAGACGCGAACACAGGTCACTCTGCCACCTGGGGCCGAAACAAGGGCTGAGGCACAGGAGCCAGGCTGTTTTGCAAGGCAGAACCGCAGCAGGCAAACAGTGAATGGGAGCGGTGTCAGTCGGGAACCCAGGGCCTAGCCGTCAGCTTAGCCTTTTCTTCACAGAGCCAACCAGCTGTGGGATGTGGTACCCGGGGCATGGCACGCAGGACTCCAAGCTCATACAGCAAAACAGCAGCCACCCAGGGAGCACCATCACTGTGCACAGCCAGAACCCCCCAGGAGCAGGCCCTTCCCCTCCCTGCATCTGCCCCAGAGCAGTGGGAAGGGAAAGACTCCCCACACACTGGGAGGGACACTGGAGTTCTGCCCCACCACACAGCTGCAGGGCCTGCCAGCTCAAAGCTACTCGGCTAGCGGGTCGCAGGTCACAGCGAGGGGGCTGGGAACACACGAGTCAGCCCAGAAAGGGGGTCCTACAGGCAAGAGCTGGGATCCCATTAGGGTCCCAATGGCGGGTCCAATGCAGGCACCAGAGTGGGTGGACAACACGCTCCCCACAGGACCCCCTGAGTGTAGCCCCCCCGAGCACGTGGGCAATGTGCCCCTGTGCGACCCACACAGAGCACACGGGCAACATGCTCCCAACGGGACTCCTCAAGTGTGACCATCCAGACTGTGAGGGTAAAGTGCTCCCTGTGGGAGGTCCCAAGTGGGGCCTCCCCAGAAAGCACGGGCAATGTGCTCCCCCAGGACCCCCGGGCTCCCCCAGAGCACAAGGGCAACGTACTCCATGCAGGACGCCCCCAGAAGGGCCCCCAAAGAGCACAGGCAACATGCTCCCCCTGCAAGACTCCCGCTAACTGATGGCAGGAAGAGAGTGTAAGGATTTCAATCTGTTTAGCAGCCATGGCTGATACTTACAAATCCGGCCTCGTAGCCTGGCCCAGGAGGTCCAGCAGGGCCTGGGGGACCTGGTGGTCCTCGTGGTCCCATTGGTCCAGGAAGGCCTGCCAGCCCGGTTTCCCCTGGGGCTCCGGCCAGCCCCATCTCACCCTTACCGCCCTGCAAGAGGGAACAAAAAGGAACCCTGTCACACAGCCAGGCTATGGCCCGAGCTCTGAGGCCGCAGAGCCTGCAGGGGGAGGGTAGCTCCCGGGCACACCAAAGCAATGAGATCTAACAGCTCGGAGCCAAGGGGAGCATTCCCTCTCCTTCCCCCCCCCACCCCAGTCGAAAGCACAGCACAAGCCAAGACTGAGCAGCAATTCAGACAAACAAAACAAGCGACCCGAGACCCATGTCAGTTACCAGCACTCCCCAGCCAGGCCGAGAACCACCTAGGCTGGCAGACTTGATTAGAAACACAGGCACATTCTGGGTGAACACACCTTTCAGGGAGGTGAGAAACTCACCCCTGTAGTTAGTGCCAGGTATGGTGAGGGCAGGTTCTGTGCCCTCACTGCTCTGTGGGGGTGCTCTTCCCCTGCCCCGCAGCATCCGTTCTCTCCTGAGCAGAGACTACCGGACCCACCATATCACAAGGCCAATGCTCTCTGCAATGTGGAAAACGGTCCCTGGGGTGTGTATGTGAAACTACCAACCTCATTTCTCCTTAGGAAATGCTGCTCGAAAGCCTGCCAGGCTGGAAAGGCAATGAACTGAGTCGAGGTATCTCTCCACACACGTACAAGGAAGCACGGGAATGGCTAGCACCCTTCTGCAAGTTACATGTGCAGATCTCTCTTTTTTTTAAAAAAAGACCCTGCACTGTGTCTCCTAGTACAATTCTGTATGTCCTGAGAGCTCAGAGGCACGCCCCTGGCTTCGCCCAGCCCACTGCACGCTTTCCTCACCAGTCAGACAGAGCCAGTCCAGGGGACGCTGCACTCAGAAGTTTGACTTTGCATGACATTTCTCACTATCAGACTGTTCAGGCCCACGCAGACATGGGCAATACAGAATGAAAATACAGTACAGAAGGAGCAATATTCAACAGAAATTGTGAACTACGTTATCCACATATTAACAACTCCTCAGATAACAACAACGAAAAGGTCAGCATTTCACATGCTTTCCTGCTTGCGCTGAACAAGTGCCTTTCTGAGTGCCTATAAACCATACACTACGGAGACCTGCCATTAACCCAGATATGCAATTAACCCAGGGGATGGATGCTTCTCGGGCTTGCTTTGCCTCAGTCTTTCACTAGTTTGCGTTCCTGTGCTGCCACCAGACTTCTTTAAATCCAGTAGCTCTTTATGTTCAATGACCCATGGCATTTCCACTTAGCTCATGGGAAAAAATTCCAACCAATTCTATAGCATAAAAAATATAATTCCATAATTGCTAACATGTGATCACTCGGCCCCGGCATGAGGCAGGCGGCCAGACCCCACATGGCTGGGCAGAGTTTGGATGCATTGAACTCAAGCTTTGGCAACAGCCTCCTACAAACACAAGCTCAAAGACTGCAGATTTGCCACTGATAACCTGACATGCAGAACCACACAGAGCAACTGGATTTAAGGGACTTTCGCCCATAGGATTCTCTTGGTTTTGACAGCGAGATCTCTGAGACACATGCACCTGTCTCAGCCATGCCATCAGCATGCGTCCAAGGAGCCTTTACCTCGAACTTGGTCTCTCCCACAGGGGGGGGTGTGGAGCAGTAAGAAAGCAGCTCTAGCAGGTAGGAAGGGATAGAGGGCAAGTTGCTCTGATTAGATGGGAAAAGAGGGAATGGAGACACAGAGAAGAGTGACAAGAGAAAAGAGATCATTTCCTATGAGCACTGGTGGCAGAGCAGACGTTACAGCCCCACGGTGTTCTAAAACGGCCCTTTGCTGGGAAATGGGCTCAGGAGTTCATATTCCTATCTTCTGTTACGTCAGCACCAGATTCCACGCGGGACCTAGCAACGAGCTAAAACCCAGGCGCCAGCTCCTGCCCTAGCTGGTGTAAATCAGTGGAGCTCTGTCAACTGCACGTCTCGATGCCAATGCGCACCAGCTGGGCGTCGGACCTAGAAGCTTAGATTTAGTACAATGGATCTATGTGCTCGCCCTGTGCCTTCCCATTACCCCCCCCGAAGAGGGTCCATGTGACTGGAGCCCAGGCCTTGTGCCCACCCTGGGCTGAGCGATGCATCTCACCTGCTCCCAACAGCTGGTGACATGTCCTGGAGAACTAAAGATCGAGGTCTCGATTCTTTCCAGCACTCAGGCCCACGTTTAACATGAAGCCTCTGTGTCTCACTGCTGTGACTGAGTCACAATGGACCCAGTGCATGCTCCAGGGATTTGGAAAATCACTGTCTTGGCCCAGAGCTTCCATACCCCGGTGCTCAGCCAGAAGTGCTTGTGTGGTTTTGTGGCTGATGCCCACAGACCCTCAGGGGGAACTTGTGTGCTTCCAGGCACGTGCTGCCCTCACCCAGTCCAGGGACAGGGATGGGAAGGAACAGACATGATCATCATCAGTTATACGTGTGCTCTGGAGAGCGGGACAGAGGAAAGAGGAGGGACAGAACATAACACCAGTGGTGGGCAGAGGGGAACATGTAGGGAACGGGACCCACAGCGGGTAATCAGAAGACTGAAGGAGCCACTGAATTGGCCATGGGTAAATGGCCTAAATGTGGGTACCGATCCACTGTATTCATTCCCAATTCAAATACTGCTGTGCACTGCTAGTCAACGTGGGAATGGTTGCTTCAGGAATGGCAATTGCTGTAAGTTAGCTGGCCAGCACACCTCTTCTTATGTGGGTCAACCCCTGGATTTGATTCTGGATTTCTATTTCTAACGGGGCATCCTATCTACTATTAAAACCTGGTTAGCATCACAAACTGATTGAGTGACAGAGCTGGCAACAAAATCTCCGGTCCCAGGCATCACGCTGCTGGCCACCACTCAGGAGACATGCGAGTGGCACATCACGTCATGTTTCCCCCGTCTCTTCCTGAACTTAGCCATATGTCACAGGTCTGCCTGTGACACCTGCCACGAGCTCTCCCTTCCACCCACCCTGGCTGGGTGCAGCCTGCAACTGAACGAGAGCAGATAGATCCCCAGTGGAATCTGGGTGCTGGTTTCCGAGTCACCTGCACTGCAAGGGGCAGAGGGTAGTGTAATCTCAGAGCCAGACAATAATTCCGGGGGACAGGAGGTTACTGTACCTTGGGTCCAGGAGCTCCGGGGAGGCCTAGGTCTCCTGGGTCCCCCTGGGAACAAGAAGGGAAGGAAGAGTGAATCGTCAGACAGAGTGCAGCAGGCCAGGGCTGTCCAGTTCAGTGGCACACTAGGACAGCTGGGGGGACTGTGTAACCTGGAAGTCATGGTGGGTTACCTGTTCACACACTACTTAGGAATCCTTTCTTGATGCAGAGTTGGGGATACAGTATTATCTCACACAGCCTTAGCTACAAGTCTGGGTATGCTTCCGCCAGCAGAGCTACCACAGCCCTGGCCAAGATCTGATCCTGGGTACCCAGGACAGACGCAAGAGTAACCAGAACAGCTTCCCCCACCAAGAAAGCTACCACAGTTAACCAAGGTGTGGTCCCTGATTTCTGGGGGCGCTGGATCCCCGGTACACAGCATGTGCGGAGCACAAAGGATCCTGCAGGGTGGGTGGCGAGTGCACAGACTCCAGCCAGGACAGTGAAGATGTGGCATGCTGTGAAGGACTGCAGCAGGCTTGCACAGTAGCCTCACACCTGCTTCACGCAGTGGCTGCATTTCCCACACTCTGTCCACGAGGGAAGTTGGGAGCAGAGGCACCATCCATAGTCCCGAATCAGCCGTGACTGTGTGCTGGGGTACCCTGCTGCACTCCGCTTGGAAATGGGGTTCTGGGCTAAGGTGGCATAACAGCTGCAGGTTTGCACTCCATGGGCAGGGACAGAGCCTGCGGTGACCAATGTCAGCTCGAGTCAGCGGCTAGCACCAGGCTGTCATCAGCTGCGGGCGTCCTGGGCAGGGCAGATGCCAACTGAACTGGGGCTGCTTTATTTTCCACCTCGATAGCTGCATTTCCTGCTGTGCCTCCTGTCCTGCCCACTCCATTCGCTCAGCACACCAGCAGCATGCAAGTTCCCTCCAGCGCTTTGCCACCAACCCCTGCTTTGGGCCAGGCTTGCTCCTGAACTGGGATTCCTTATGAGGCTGAATGATGTGTACTATTCTAGCACCTAGAAACCCAGGCATGGCCCTGGATCCCTTTGTGCTAGGTGCTGCACAAACACAGAGCGAGCCGGCACAGCAGCAGTCGGCTCCCAGACTGCGTGCTGGCCTGTCCCCAGGTGCAGCTGTGATATATCCCCTACTTTTCACTGCCCGACGCAAAGGGTACTTGTTCTGACTCCAGGTAGGACAGAGCTACCCCCAGGCTCTCGCCTACCCGTAGCCAGCAAGTTACTGCAAAGACTCTGTGGTCCTAGCTCAGGCCACGTACCCGTTCTCCTCGAAGCCCAGGCTGGCCAGCCAACCCACTTTTTCCTGGAGGACCCGGAGGACCCTGCAAAGTTAGAGAGTTAATCTCAGTTGGAAGAAACATTGCAGAACTGGCATTTTCGTGCTAGTTTACTGCATTAACTCTTTATGTGTCAGAGGAAAAGGCCCAGCTGCCCTCAGTAGTACACGGCCACCCCCGCCAGGCTTCTCGCCAGCCACGCCCCAGCCCGGGGATAAGCCGTCACCCATGTCTGACTCATGGCCAGCCATACCCCAGCTGGGGACGGGCCATCACCCCCACCGGGCTCCTCACCAGCCACACCCCAGCTGGGGACGGGCCATCACCCCCACCGGGCTCCTCACCAGCCACACCCCAGCTGGGGACAGGCCATCCCCCCCACCAGGGTCCTCGCCAGCCACGCTCCAGCCTGGGGACGGGCCGTCACCCCCACCGGGCTCCTCACCAGCCACACCCCAGCCCGGGGACGGGCCGTCACCCCGACCGGGCTCCTCACCAGCCACGCTCCAGCCCATCACCCACTCCTAGAGCTGACACACTTCCTCAGGTGTCTCCATCCACTCTATCTCCCTCCAACCCCATCCTCTGACCACCCAAGCCAAAGGCAGCGCCTGAGTCTGGCTGCTGTTCGTGCGCACCAGGCGTCCGTCCATTCTGAATTCCGATCAGATACAACCCCCATGTTCCAGCACTTCCAGCCAGAGCAAGGCCCAAAGGCCCTGGCGCTGACCCTGCCATGGGAAATGTTGGGGCAAGCACCAGGCAACCCTGGAATACATGGCCATTCCCAGCACACGCCCCCTCCACACTTACTGGTGGACCTTGGGCTCCGGGGACACCATCTCTGCCTGGCAGGCCAGGGAGGCCGGGGGGTCCTGGCAGCTCAGTGCTGTTCATCCCAAATCTTCCTGGCTCTCCTGGCAGGCCGGGCACCCCAGGAGGCCCGGGGGGCCCTGGTGGGCCTCGGGGGCCCTGAAAAAGAGTAAAGGATGTTTGGCGGCCTGCGGGCACATGTTCTCCCGCGCCTGCAATGCCATCTCCAGACGCCAGCTGGGAGTCCCTCGGCACGCCACACCTGCTGCCTCTTGCCATGGCAGTCTGTAGAATGCTGCCCAACACCAGGGCTCAGCAAATGAAGCCCTGAAGACAGCTGAAAGAGCCCCCTTCCCTGCACTTCACCACTCACCCGGAAGCTTTCCAGATCGCCTCCAAACCCAGAGCCTTCCATGTCAATGAACGTCTGGAAGAGAAGCACATGGGCACAGACATCACTCCCTTGTTTCCATGGAGCAGGGGAGCCAGCACGCATTGCCAGCAGGGACTCGGCCCGCTTCTGTGGGGCTGGGGAGCGAAAGGTTCAACGGCCTCGACCTCTCCCCCAGCCAGGCCCCTGCTCCCGAACTGGCAGAAAGCGCCCGTGGAGAGGCCAAGGGAGTCAGGCTGGACGTTGGGAAGAGTAGTTTCCTATCCACACCAGCCACAGAAAGCAGGGCAGTCTGACTACAGAGGGCAGACGCTCCGCACAGGCAGGTGCCCAGCACGAGGCTCAGGCGCTGCATGAACCCACTCACAATAAAGCCTGAGAGGGACTGAGGTGATGCCCAGACCTTGGGCTGGCCTCTGCGTGGGGGCCATATCTCACATAGAAATGGTGTTGAGCCCTGAGCCCTGCTGCAGCCTCTGTCTATGGGGCCTGGTCTGCCTTTTTCAGCAGCACTGAGTGCACAGCCTCTATCTGCAGGAACCGGCCTGCTTCCTCCAGCAGCACGGAGCGCACCATCTGTCTACAGAACCCAGCCTGCTTTCTTCGGCAGTGCGGGGCGCAGCATCTGTCTACAGGACCCAACCTGCTTTCTCCAGCAGCGCAGAGCACAGCATCTGTCTATGGGACCCAATCTGCTTTCTCTGGCAGCGCGGAGCGCAGCATCTGTCTATGGGACCCAACCTGCTTTCTCCAGCAGCGTGGAGCACAGCATCTGTCTACGGGACCCAGCCTGCTTTCTCCAGCAGCGAGGAGCACAGCATCTGTCTATGGGACCCAGCCTGCCAACTGCTTTCTCCAGCAATGTGGAGCACAGCATCTGTCTACAGGACCCAGCCTGCTTTCTCCAGCAGTGCAGAGCACAGCATCTTTCTGTGGGACCCAGCCTGCTTTCTCCAGCAGCGCAGAGCACAGCATCTGTCTGTGGGACCCAACCTGCCAACCTGCATTCTCTGGCAGCGTGAAGCACAGCATCTGTCTACAGGGCCTGGCCTGCTTTCTCCAGCCGTGCTGAGCACGTAGCAGAATCCAAGATTCCAATTCCAAAATTTCAATTTTCTTTTGGTTCCAAATCAGAGTGAAGAACTGACATTTCAAAATCTCTCATGGAACACAATTCAAAAATTTCATTGAGGAAAAGCTGAAATGACATTTAATCAAAATGTTTCATTTCAACTTTATTTAGACGACTTTTCTGTTAGAGTATAGAATCATTTGTAATATATTATAAAAGGGAAATGTTTTGACTGTTATATCATGTGATATAATCTGACATGACATGACAATAGTCAAAACATTTTGACTTTATCTCATATTATAAATGACAATATAATAGACTTTTATTTTATAAATTGGTGATTGGTTTTGGAATTGGTATTCCAAATGGTGGTAATTGGTTTGGTAAATGATCCTTTATTTACTCCACTCTTATTGTAACTGGTATTCTAACTGGTAATTTCCTGTTGCAATTGGTATAACAAAATAGTATAAAAATAAAATTAAAAATAAAATAAATGAAAAGACCTAATTAGACAATGACATGACAGAATAGGCAAAATGTTTCTATTATCCAGGATTGAAACAAAAGCTTTTGACGTCATTGAAAGGAATAAACTTATAACTTTTAACTGAAAATTGACAAAACTGCTAAGTTCTGGTGCAAGGTTTGATTTCGTGGGATCGGCATTTCCCAACAAGAAAGCGTTACTTAGGGATATCTCTGGCCAGCTCTAGCCGTGAGCACCCGGCACATCCGTTTTACTGCCGCACTAACTTCACAGCAAGAACCAGCTCTGCCAGCTGCTCAGTGCCATGGCAGGAGCCAGGATCTCTGTGCCCCTCAGCGCCAGGTCCTCGGACCCAATGCCACATGCCAGGTCTGTGCCATCCACAGGCCCCCGGGAATGTACCAGCTTGTCCTGTTTGGAAGAGAGACCCGGTGTCCCAGGCGGTCCAGGCGGTCCAGGGGGGCCTCTTGCGCCGACTCCGGGCTCACCCTAAGCACACAGAAGAGACAACAGAGCTTGTAACATGGGTTCTATGTTACTCCACTGCACATTAGCCAAACAAAACAGGGCGGTTCCAGAGATGTCGTGCCTGGGGCCAGAGAGCACCAGTTAGACCCTCCCTCCATGCTGCCACTCAGCCCGTGTGCCAGGAACTCACCTTCTGCCCCTTGAGGCCAGGCTCTCCGGGAGTTCCAGGGAATCCCTGGGGCCCAACGTCACCCTGCAAAGGGGAACAAAGAAACTGATGAGGAGCCAGAGCCAAGGGCCTACTGCACCCCAGGGATACACTGGGGGCCGTTCTCTGTCACATGCAGACACGGAACAATGCAGGGCTGGAACGGACCTTGAGAGGCCATCTAGTCCAGCCCCCTGAGCTGAGGCAGGGCCAAGAAAATCTCCTAGATCATCTCATGCAGGTGTTTGCCCAGCCTGTTCTTCAAAACCTCCAGCACTGGGGATTCCACAGTCCCCCTTGGAAGCCTGTTCCAGAGCTTACTACCCCTCAGTTAGATACTAGGAAAAGCTTTCTAGCTCTATCGCCCTTGCTGCAGATTGAGCCCATTCCTTCCTGTCCTACCTTCAGTGGCCATGGAGAACCACTGACCACCATCCTTTTTGTAACAGTCCTTAATGTATTTGAAGTCTGTTCTCAGGTCCCCCCTCCGCCTTCTCTTCTCAAGACTGAACATGTCCAGGTCTTTAAGCTTTCCTCACAGGTTTTTCAACCCTTTTCTCATTTTTGTTGCCATGCTCCGGTCTCTCTCCAATCTGCCCACAGCTTTCCTGATGCGTGGCACCCAGACCTGGACCCAGGACTTCAGCTGAGGCCTTGCCAGTGCCAAGCAGACTGGGACAATGACCCCTCATGTCTCATACATGACTCTTCTGTGAATACGCCCCAGAACACTAGCCTTTCTCGCAGGTGCATTCTAAGCAGTGTTCCTTTAACACCCTGCTATGCTCTGTAGCTAAGCATGCTGCTGGGGGTGCTGGACGTGTTCTGCAGCGTGTGAGAGGGATTGTGCATTGGCATGGAGCACTAGAAAGCATGCACTATATAGCAATGATTCAGCCAGTCCCAGGTGGCCAGTGACATGAGTGTCTGCAGGTGGCACACACTGACACCAGCACACTGCCGGTGCGCGGGGGAAGTGAATGGTGACACTTACAGGTTTTCCATCTTCACCAGGATCACCCTAGAGTCAACAGAGATGGAGAGGTGTTAACGAGACAGATAGATATTCCCCACCCAGCTGTACCCTGGGGGATGCATTCGCCGGCTGCATTGCCCCCTGGCTCCTCGGAGTACTCCCCATTCTCCCTCACCCAGCACCCTAGGATTTCAGCACCACCAGCGAGGGCATTGGGCTACTCTGCTGGGCATCTGTGGCTACCGCTGCACTCTGCTCCAGCTCGGCAGCCCCCCTCCACTTCAGAACGTGCTGAAGCCCCTCTTCTCCCCATGGCACATCTGGGAGGGAGGATGAGCACCCTGAGATCACCCCCAGCTCCAGGATCAAACAGCCAAGGGTGGCTGGGCCTGTGCTGGCCCCAACCGCTCTGGCAGGTGGCACACAGGAAATGGGGTGGTGGGAACTGCAGGCCTGGAGCAGGGAGGGAGGCAAGAAAGGGCAGCAAGGAGACGGGCAGAGGCAGGGGGCAGTTGGTGGGCATGGAGTGGTAAGGAGAAAGGGGGAGCTTTCTAATCTCATTCAGGTGGGACCAGTGGGGAGGGAGAGGAGATGGGGACAGAGTGACGCACAGAGCAGGTGGCAGTGGGGGGAAGGCAGGGTCCCGGGCAGCAGAGCCTTGGGGCAGTAGGGGACAGATGCAATGTAGCAGGACCCAGCCTGTAGCCAGGATGCAAAGGGACAGGGTGTGTGGGCAGGGCCGGCGAGGAGCGTGACAGGGCCCTAGCTGGACAGAGGGAGCTCTCTGCAGCCAGCATCGCAGGGTCCCGATAGCACTCTGCTGGCATCTCCTGGGACAGGAGGGCATTTGCTGCTTCTCATCCCAGAGAGAGCCCAGCAGCCTCCAGCTTGCTTGGGTTGAAGGTTTACTCACGGGCTCGCCGTCCTTGCCAGGGAGGCCATCTTTCCCGGGTGGCCCTGGGGGACCTGTTGGTCCTGGAGGTCCGGCGACCTGCTCCACCACAGAGCCGTCCAGGCGCTGCAACGTAGAGCCAGGCGGCCCAGGCGGGCCAGCGGGGCCGGGAGATCCCTGGGCACCTGGTTCCCCTTTCTGGCCCTTAGAGCCGGGATACCCAAATCCTGCACTTCCCTGGGGATGAAAGGGCAAATCATGAGCCACCAGTTGCGCTTCCCAGCCTGGCGTGGGCACTGCCTGCAGCCGGGATCCCCAGAGTTTCCTGCTGCCTCGCTCTGCCCTGATGCTGTGCCCTGGAAATGCCAGGCTTTGGCCTCGCAGAGCTGGCTGGGGCCAGCATGGGCCCAAGGGGAGATACAAAATGCCCAGCTAGTTCCCTCAGCCAGTCCCACATGGAGAAGGAACGACTCGCCTCTGGGATTCCCTGGCTCGGCTCCGGCTGCGCACACATGAGCCTGGGATGTGCAGCCGATAACACTGGAGTCCAGAGCTCCCGTCCGCTCTCCACCACCTTCCACACAGAGGCTGAACTGGCTAATTCCCCTGTCCCAGCCTCCGTTCTTGGCCTGAGGGCTCCTTGGAGTAGGACACGGCAGGAAGGGGCCTGGTACATAGCCGGTCCTGTTACTGAGACAACGCCAACCACCACCACCATGGTATTGGATACTGCCACGGGCCACGCCAAGCCAGCGATTCCAGTGCAGCAGACAGCGATCCAGCCTGCCCCTGAATGCCCGGGGAGGGTTATGAGCTGTGAGCTTAGGCAGTGTGTCTGTTGTGAGACAGCAGCATGCCAGACACCCATTGTGGAAAGACAGGTGCTCTGCCTGGCTCTGGTGTCACTCCCAGCTTTCCTCTCCCAGGTCCTGTCGCACCCAAGCGGCCATCAGTGTATGCTCCCTCTCCCTCTCCTGCCATGGCCCAGGCTGCTTGTCAGCCGGTCTCACAGAGACTTGCTCAACACGCACATTTGTGGGAGGTGAAGATGCCAAGCCAGGGGAGTGAGGGATCCATGAGAACTGAGCAAGGCCTCATGGACCTGCTCCTGGGTGATTGCCTCTGAGGGTCCGACTCAGCACTGGCACCAGCCAAACAAACCAGAGCCAGTGGATTCCTGTGCGAACCTGGGCCTGGCTTCCCAACACACTGAGCCCCGGAAGCCAGCCGGTGCTCTGGCTGCTCAGCACCCATGCCCTCAGGCCCCACAGGAAACATGACTTGTCTAGTCAGTCTCCACAGCTAGGGAACAGTGCCTTTCGCCGACACATGGACAGCACAGCCGAAGGCCATGCCACGGGTCTGGGGAGAACGCTAGCCCGGGACAGCACAGTTCATGGGCACCCTGCCTGTAATCCCCCTTTCTATACAACACCCTGTGGTCACCGCGCTCACCTTAATGCCCAGGTCTCCTTTTTCTCCCTGCAGAATAGAAGAGTAAAACATCATTGCACCTGACAGGTGTGCTCCTTTACTCCCGGCAAGTCATGGCGCGTGCTCCCCTGACAGCACGCTCAGCGCACATGCGGCTAGAGACGAGCCAGGTGCTTCCCAGGGCAGCTCCATGGAGCAGCACCGTACAGGGGAGTTCAGTGCAATTTAGTCTGCTGAAACCTGGACATTACCATCCCTAGGAGAGATAGGAACATCGGCTTGGCCCCCACGTGCACAGCAGCTGCGAAGGAGCCTTTCACCAAGGGCTCGATCCAGCCTGCAAGGGAGTGCTCCGGCCACCCTGCTGACATCAGTAGGTGCTGCAGGCGGTCGGCACCAGGCAGGGTTGCTCCCATCATGCTCATCTGACAATGCATGGGGACAGACTCTGCGCATACACTGCTTCCCTAAACACGGGGGACGCGTTCGTGGGAGCCGCGCTGGGATTTTGTCCAGAGCGAGTGTTTGCAGGGCTGGGCTTCTTTGCTTGAGAAGAGAGCTCTCTTGCCCTAGCCCTGCCATGCCATGCCTGAAAGACACAGGGAGCAGGGGGGAGCTGGCCTGCAGTCAGAGCACAGGAGCAGGGAGGGACTGCTGCCTGCTCTGGCACAGGCTGAGGCCCTGGAATGGGCGGATGGTGAGGAGCGCCTCACACCATCACTAGCTGCAGGAGGGGGAACTGCTCAGCTGTGCCTGACAAGCCCCTCCGCAAGCCTTTGCTGTTTGTCCCAGGTCATAGCCCTGTCCCTGCTGAGCCCCACTGCTGCACTGCACACGAGGGGTGTTCGGCAGGCCAGGGGCTCCAGGGACTCTCCCACTGAGGCAGGAGGAAGGGGTGAGTGCCCTGGTGTGGCTGTGGTGAGAGGAGGTTTGTCATGTGCTTTGGAGCCCATGGATGAAGCTGCTAGAGAAGCACTAAGTATCATCACTGACCTTGTCGCCTTTGGTGCTGTCGGCTGCTAGAACCCCGCCGGTTCCGGAGTCTCCTTTTGGGCCACGTTCGCCTTTCTCTCCCGGGGCCCCTTTTTCACCTTTTGCACCAACCCTAGCTGGAATGAAGAGCCACGTGCAGTTACAGGTGAAGACGCAGGGCCCTGCTGGCCAGCACTGACCGCTCTGCTTGGGCAGGGCTGGGGTGTGGGACAGCCACACCACACACAGCGCATTGTGCTGAGGACACCCGGGTGTGAGGGCTGGGTAATCTGGGGCTCTCTGACACTTCCGCACTAATGGGGCTTGCACCAGCTGCCACAGGTGCTGATTCTGCCCTTTCCCATAGGATGCTTGACCCCTACTCCGCCTCAGGCCCCACTCCCACTCCACCCTTTCCCTCAAGCTCCTACCCTGCCCGGTTCTGCCTCCTTCCCCGAGCATGCCCTGCCCTCACTCCTCTCCCTCCCAGCACCTCCTGCATGCCCGCGAGAGGCACTGATAAGGGAGCTGCCGGTGAGTACTAAGCACACGCTATTTTTTCCTGTGGATGCTCCAGCCCCGGAGCACCCTTGAAGTCAGCGTGTATGCTAGCTGCTGCTCCCAGTTGCCTGATGGCGGCACAGCCGGGGAGTTCTGGTGGGAGACCCCCTTCCCCAGGCTGTTCATCTCTCCATCTTTCTAGACAAAGGACTTAGGCCTTGCAATGCTGTGCACAGAAACAACTAAATACCCTTCCAAATCTGGGCCTCACTGATTTAGGAGCCTAGGTCCCATTTTACAAAGGGAGTTAGGCACAATCTTACTAACTGTCAATGGTTCCTGTGTGTTCAAAGATGTGGACCTCACTGCCTCAGAAAGCGAAACGGAGGAAAAGCCACGTGTGACGTTACAAGCGCAGCGTTAGGGCTTCCCCACAGACTCCCACAGAGGGGGAAACTGAGATTCCTGCGTCAGCAGCAGAACAACAGATACAGCAGGCAGGCCATGCGAAAAGTCCCTCCCGGGAGGCTCAGCCTCATGTATCTGAGAGGTGCTGGGTAGGACAGCCCCCTTGACCTGCTCTCGTGCCCCCCTGAACAACCAGCATGGAGACATGGAGGGAGCTCACAGCTTCAGCCAACCCCACCACTTTGCATGGCTCTAGCTACTGGCACGTTGAACACATGCCCCAAACAGATACAAATTCCTCAGGCTCCACAGCAGCAGCCTGCATGAGCCTCCGGACACAGGACCCCTGCTTCGGGGACGCCACAGGAAAAGGTGGTTCCACTCGCCTATCTCAAGCCAGCTGCTCAAGTTTGAGGCATTTCTAGTTTCCACCTGCTCCAGGTCATTTGCAGATGTTGCCCCTGCTTAACATCTCTGCAGGCTGCGTGGCAAAGCGGCAAAAACTAGTTTTACCTCCTGTAGAAACTTCCTGTAGTCCTTCCACTTTGATTTGCTCAGTTGGCAGCTGAGAGCCCACGCTTACTTTCCTCACTGTCTCCCCAGCAGTGGGGGGAGAAGTGACCGGGGGAGGTTCCGGGAGCCGCGACACAGCCGGGATCCCCTGCACAAGACCAGAGAGGGGAAGAAACTTGAATGCTCGAGAACAAAACTCCCTGTGCAGTTGATTGAGGCCTGTTGACATTCCAGGCTGGGCAGTGGCACAAGCACTTGTTTCATTGCTTACTGGAGGTGGTTACAAAGAGTAACGGGGAGTTACAGAATCAGAGATCCCAAGGCCAGAAGAATCTGTTGTGATCATCTAGTCTGCCCGCCTGTATCGCCCAGGCCATGGGACTGCTCTGAATTAACTCCTGTTTCTACTAGAGCGGGTCTTGTAGGCAAACACCCAACCCCGATTTAAACACTGCCAGGGATGGGGAATCCACAGCCCAAGTTACTCTTTGTATTAGTGCTGCAAAGCAACACTGCATTGTAAAGAAGGCTTTAAAACCCAGAGTTAACTACCAGAAACAAAGAGGAGGAGATGGCCACATTTGTCACTAAAAGGGGACCCATGAAGACACCCATTCTGGCCCCAGAAATGCATATGCACAGTGCACTAAAGACAGGAGAAAGCTCTGAGTGCCCTGATGAGCCCATAGCCCCGGTTTCCCCCTGAACTTTGTACCAAATGCTGCTGCTGGTGGGCCCAAAGCAGCTGTCCTTATTCCAGCAAAGTGCCAGCAAAGCACCCTGAGAGTTCTGCCTGAGGAAGGACTGCAGGATCCAGTCTGGTATGTATAAGGGAATTCAGAACGGTGCTATGTACTGCACTGGATTGGAAGAGAGCCCAGGAGAAATACTTCTAGCCATTACTCCTGTCCAGTCACTGGATGGCGCTGGTGATCCGTGTTCAAACGTTAGGCAACAGGACGTCTGCCCTGTCTCGCGGGGAGTGCTCTCAGCTACGTCTGGCTTGCAAAAATGTTTCTGTTTTGTGGCCCACCCCTCAAATAAACTTCCAGTGGAGGGAAAATATCCTGCCTTTTCTCTTGCGTTTGACATCTCCGATGTAGACAGGACTGATTCCCTGCTGGCGTTTCACAGACCCGGCGACCGCTTTCCAGCTGGCCCACTGCTAGTCCTCATCTCCTACATACCGAATTCAGCATCCAAAGCATTCTGTGAGTAAACATCAACTGTGAAGTGGGAAAATGAAGGCTGGGCTGCAGGGGCTGCCAGTCTTTCAACCCCAGCAGGTCCAGCTCTCCACCCTAGAGGCCACAAGCATAAGGCCGTCCGTCAGTTTCTCTGTCCTGTTCTTCTCCCTTCATTCCACTAAGGAGCAGAAAGGGAGCAGAGTATATAGCTGGAGACTGCCCAGCATGGGGCACACCTGGCTTCTCCCTGCCCCTCTCTGCAGCCCTCTGCACAGGGGGCATGTCACAGAGGTAAGGCCAGAAAAGACCACGATGATGATCTAGTCTGACCTGCAGAACACAGACTGAAGACTCTCGCCCAGCGACTCCTGCACGGTAAGTGGTGGCTAAGCTAGACCAGGTTTCTTAGAATGACAACCAGCCTTGATTTAAAGAGCCCAGAGATAGAGAATCTTGGGAAAGCTGCCCAGGTGAAGCTCCCTCGCTCCCAAAACGGGTACCTGATTTCTGTCCAGTTTCAGCTCCCAGCCACTGGATGGGGTTCTCTTTGTGTCTGCTCAAGAGCCGCCAGCCATCACAAATCTCCTCCCCACGTGGGTACGTACAAACCACCAGCAAGTCACCACTTCACTTCTCTTGGATAAACTGAACAGATCGAGCTCTGTCAGGATCTCACCATTAGGCAGGTTCTCCAGACCTTGAATCATTCTTGTAGCTCTCTTCTGACCCCTCTCCAACGGTCAATGTCCCTTCTGACATGTGGAGACCAAACTGGGATTCCAATGATGGTTTTGCCAACGCACTATGCAGAGGTAATACCAGCTCCTTACCCCTGGTTTACCTGTCCAAACTCCCAGTTGGCTTACGTGTACCATGGGGGAATACCACCACCTGCTGCCTTCTGGGCAAGGGTCCATGCACAGCTGAGTGCTAAGGACTCTCACGTGCACAGATACACAAACACCAGTAGAGCGATGTCAGAGCAGAACTCAAGTCTTCCGGCTCCCAGCTGAGTGCACTGTCCCCTGGGCAGGGAGGGATCTCAGTGAGAAGGAAGTTTCTCTCTCATGCCCCTTTTCTCAGAAACATGGTACCCTCGAGAGTGCTGTCATCGGCGGGAACTGACCTCTAGCTGCACCACAGTGTGCTGCTGTTTGGACGTACTCTTGGGGGGAGGCCAGCTGCCAGCCGGGGGAGGGGTGGGGGGGAAATACAGCATTTAAAATGCCAGCACTACCACTGCTCTACAGGGAAGCAGCGATGGCCTCCTTGGAACAATGGTGTCCACGGGTGAGTGTTACCATATGCCAGCATTCAGCTAACATGCCCCAGAGTGCCATCTCCTCAGTGAGGCATGCCTCATGCGCCAGTCAACCTCAGCATAACCAATCCTGCTGAGGTTGCTAAGCCAGGCACCGTATCACAGCCTAAGTCCTCACTGTCCTCAGCAGCAAGGAGCCATGCCAATGTAATATTTGGCCCATTCCAGTCATCATATTTTCACTTCCTTTAGGCAGATCTTACAGGAAGGACACTGGGAAAGGGAGGTTCAGCCAAGCAAAGCCCCTCTAAAAATGGCTTTGTGGGATTGCAAAATTACTGCCTCTCCATGATTTCCACCTCAAATGTGTTCTGCCTACATGGCCAGAGAGTGCTGTGCTTTTCCTTGTGCCACCCCTGCAAACCACCTGGAGCTTGGACACACAAGCCAGGCAGCAACACCAGTAGTAAAGTAATGGTGGGCCAGGTCAGGCCCTTAGTGAAAGCCATGGAACCCAGCTGACCTCAGATCAAGCTTTCACTGATATCTGATGCTGTGGAACTGCACTAGCTTTGCACAGCTTTAACTGATTGGAACGTAAACAATTCTTTGGCAGCACAAGACGACACCCAATCTGCTCTGTAACTCCCACAGCTGTGCTGTCTCTGCAGGGCGATCGGGGATGCACACAGCAGGGTTCGGTAGGTTGCCACACATGACTCTGAACACACTAAGAGAGCAGACTGTCTTGGTGCCATTCGTACTGAGTCACTTTTCAGAGCAGAGCCGCTGGTGGAGAGGGTCAGCACAGAGCTGCAGCACTGGGGCCAGAGTTACAGATGTTCTGTTGGAGGCTCCGCGGGTCGACGAACGCGAGTACTGCCAACTCTCAACCGCAGAACACACCACAAGCAGGAAACGCCAAGTCCTTTTCAAATCCGTCCTCCTCAGCTGCTCCAAAGCACTAGCGCACTGCATCATCCCCCCCTGCCCTCCAAACCCATCCTTCAGAACCCAGACACACTGTTTGGATTGAAATCTGAACTCGTGATCGTAAAAGGCAAGTTTCCAGGTGCTAATGAACATCCGGAGGAAAGAGGAGGCTTAACAATTCTTTGGACTCTTGGAAATGGAATGAAATCTGGTCTTGATAACTAAAATTTCAAGGCGTAATGGGCTTTACAGTAATTCAAGGCTGATTCATGATGCCACAGCAGCAAGATAAGGCAGTTGTGCACCCTACTTTCCTGAGCAGGGAGTACAGTACCTGCACTATATACATTACAGATGCTTTCCCATTACAACCCAGTGGATCAGGCCAATGACTGCTAATAGCATGTGTGTGTTTTTGCAATTTGTACAAACTCCTAAAACAGCCTGCTTCTGGGATGCTCCTCTGCAGGGACACCTGGCTCGGGGCAACCGCAGAGAACAGCAGTAGGTGTGGGCTTTCTATTGCAGCCATACAGCAGTAGGTAACACGCAGGGGAGAAATTAGACACTATTCTGAATAGACAACCAATTCCTAGCCCAGGGAGTTAACACTGCAAGCCTTTGGGGGTCTGATTTAAAGGAAAGCTCTGATTCAGTTACCAATCTCTTCAGATTCTCAGCCAGTTTTCAGATGCCCTGTTGGCTTTTGTTCCAGATCCACTAGTTAAAACGTGTGATACAACCTGACTTATAGGCATGGAACTTCTCCGTGGCTCAGTGCATCAGGGAGACATGGTCAGGACAACTGGCACAAGCCAGGGTAAAGCACCGTGCTGTTCGCACCTTTCCCAATGGTTTCACTGATGGCACGAGATGGGGGGGGAGGGAGGGACGGACACAGGCAGCCACAGGTTAAAGGCTGTGGCCCAGGAGCACGTCACAGAAAACATAAGTTTATGTCAACAAGGCGTTTACTCCCTGCATCTCTGGGCTGACTGGAGAGAGAGAAATCAGGACCCCAAGCCTTCATTTGTCTTAACCTGGGAAGACCAACCATCCACTGGCAGAATGACTGCCAACTCCCCCCCCCCCCCCCCCCGCCCGCTCTCCGCTGCCCACTGCAGCAGTAAGGACAACTGTGAAGGAGGCAGAGAAGGCCACATAGAAAGAGCCTCCATCCCCCTGCCTGCTTATGTAGTGTTTAGCCAGGTTTGATGGGGCCTGTACCTGGAAGGGAAAAGCAAAGCCAAGCTGGAAAGGAATGCCCTTGGGCCCACGGCCGCAGACTCACCTGCTCCCTTCCTGATAGATGGGGCCTTTCTTCAACACCACTTCCAAAATCTCCAGATGCCTACATCATTCCAAAGGGGGGGGAGGGAGACACGGTCAGCAGATAACATATCCAGCATACCTGAGTGTCCTGCTCAGGGTACTCGACAGCACTGGCTCCTCTGCCCCCTTCTCACCAGAAATAAACCCAGGCCCCACATTCTCCTGGTGGCAAGTGTGCATCTCAAACCGGCTTTTACTGCCTAGCAATGAGATCCTTCTCCTGGTTGCTGAGAAGGGGATTCACATTTACGCCTGTCCCGGGATGCACTTGGGGTCCCACACTGATTCTAACAAGGATTTATAAGCCCAAAGAGTCAGCTGGTTCCACCAGTGGTACAGTCTGTTCGCTAATGTGACTCAATAAAAAAAACCAAAAGGGGAAATCCCGACTCTGTAGAAGTCAATGAGAGTTTTGCAAATAAATTCACTGGGGCCACGATTTCACCCTGGTTCAGTGCACAGAGGGGGCTTTGGCTAGAAACTAAAATTCACAACTGTCACTTGACACTAGTAGCTGGTTAGCTTGTTTCCTCCACCATGACAAGTGCCCAGGGGAGCAGCTGGAGAAGACCCGCCAATTAGCAATGGCAGGAGGCGATATCACCACCTGGGGTCTCGTCTTCCATGAAATTCCTGGACAAACCCCCAGCCAGCAAGCACTGGGATAGGGCAGATCTCCTTTGCTACCATCTGACCTGTTAGGGGAATGGGGGATGATAAAGCGAGAAGGGTGAGTGCCCATGGGAGTTCCTGTCTGGGCGTGAGGACACTGCACTGCCCACTCTCCCCACCCACCTTGGGCACTGCTATTTCACAACAGCGGTTGTATTTGGTATGGCAGGAGCCAGGGGCAGGTGCAGGGGAGAGAGACTTCACACATCAAAGAGCAGACCCAAACCACACAATATAATCTATATATTTTTAAAGCTCATGATTTTTAGTCCAATCTCATGATTTGTTGAGGTCAGGCTCATGATTTTTGGACATTTGGGGTGCATGATCCTGTGTGGTAAATTGCATATTAACTTCCAGCAAGCGATCTGCTAACAGCTAGAACCAAGGTAAGTTCTACACGCCTCTGTGTAAGCAAACCACAGCTACAATACTGAGCCATGGCAGACAGCACTCACCACGTCAGTATCCTCGTCCTGCTCCTCACACTGGAGATCAGCTGCCTGGTGATCACCTGTCACTTTCAGGTCTGCAATCATCCCCTGGAAAACACGTACCAGCAATCACCACCAGCAAACAATGCAATACATCATGGGTAGCTTGCGAGAGAGAGTGTTATCAGAGCCCGATGCCACTTGACAGTGGCCATCCGCCTGTTAGCTGACTGGCTGGTGGGAACGGTTCACAGTGTGAATTGCAGGCCGAGACAACCAAAGGCAGCCCCATTTTCAATTGGCCGGGGATCAAGTCCAAGGAATCTTATTGCGATTCTCCTGCAGTGATGCATTCCCAGTGAAACAGAGCCTGTGCTTAATCATAGTGGCTTGCTGATTTCTTAAACCAGACCCAACACAGCCACTGCACCCACTACAAACTTCTCGGTTTATTCGAGTTGTTTCTCAGGAGTTCTGTGGTGTGAATTCCAAACACTTCTCACTAACACTCAGAGTCAAAGCTTTGGGGGAAGGATGGAATGAGCCCATCCTCTCCAACCAGCAAATAGTTGCCTCCTCCTCTCTGCACTGTGTGGGCCACAGCGAAATCAGCTCTTCATTCTCATTGGCACTATTGGTCAAGCTCTACTCCAGGGGTCAGCAACCTTTCAGAAGTGGTGTGCCAAAACTTCATTTATTCACTCTAATTGAAGGTTTCATGTGCCAGTGATACATTTTAATGGTTTTAAAAGGTCTCTTTCTGTAAGTCTATAATATAGAACTAAACTATTGTTGTATGTAAAGTAAATAAGGTTTTTAAAATGTTTAAGAAGCTTCATTTAAAATTAAATTAAAATGCAGAGTCCTCTGGACCGGTGGCCAGGACCCAGGCAGTGCGAGTGCCACTGAAAATCAGTTTGCGTGCCGCCTTCGGCATGCGTGCCATAGGTTGCCTACCCCTGCTCTGCTCACACAATGTGCAGTGAGGTGGCTGGCTCTTGAACTGTATTCTCCCTAATTTAAGAAGTCAGCCAATTGCTGTGATGAAGCACAATTAGCTTGGGAAGATACGAAGCCTGATTGCCCACAAATCCAATTTGCCACAGTCAATGTTACGGAACTGGCAAGCAGTTAAAGGATTTATTCACCTTGCTTGAAATGTTTCCTCACGGCTGTGACCCATCTCACCACAACAGATTTTGAATTTTAACCTCCAAAACCATATTAACCTCCAAAAAAGAAATGGCAGAGTCCCGTCGATTTTCTGAGGGGTTTAGTGCTATTCAAATGCAACTTTTAAGGGCTTGCCTCATATCCACAAAAACCGGACATGGGAATCATACCAGTTTTAGGGCCATGGTATACTCAGCTTCCAAACTTTAAATGAACTCCTGACAGGTCTCTCACGTGTAGGCCATGAAGAGAGGCTGGAGCAGGGTCATACAGGCTGCAGTTATCCCGTGGCACAAGCAGGGAGAAAGACCAGGCCCATGGAGAAAGACGGCCTTTTTCATTCCTCATACAAAAAACTCTTCACTGTGAAATGTAATCGCCCAAATTGACAATAACTGCTCTGTGATTGGGAGTGCTTTTTGCCATCACGTGTTACAGTGGAATGTGACGAGATACAGTGAATTAGTTACACAACAAAGAACAATGGATTTGGTCAATTCCGATTTGTTCGATTTTTCTGGTGAAATAAAAGCAGATAAAACTGGGAACCTCATTTTTTGTCATAAACTGAACTCTCAATTATGTCAGGTTTCACACATTGAACAGAAGTAACAGGACAAGAAATGCCAGTGGTTTTCCCTCCCTGCACCAAACTCTCAACTGTGCTAAAGAGATGACACCATTTCCACTGGCCAACCCGCTCCAGTTGCTAACTAGGTGTCTGACAAGTGTGGCATGCCAGAGATCAAAATTACAAGGGAGAAAACACGTCTGAAATGTTTCCTAAGAACTATTAATGACAATGCATGAGATAATTAAAGTCAGGGCAGGAGCTGCTACCATAGGTCTGGGATGTGGACAGAGAAGATCTTGTACTCTTCTCTGCTAAGGCCCAATGCACCGGGGGGCAGAGAGCCAGCACTGTGACTGTGCATCACATCAGTGCCACTCCAACTTGATTTGAGGGCTGGCAGGCACGTGAACCTCGGGCCAGTCCTCAGCCCAGGGGGGAATTGCCACCCTTGGGAAGAGGACATCACGAGCTGCATATCTGAAGCTGGCAGCTGACTGTGGTGTTTGCGTGCTGCCAATGTTCACGTGTGCATCCCCCACACAGCCCTGTCCCTTGCTGATTTCCATAGCCCACGTGCTCGGAAAGAATGGAGTGCAAGCTCTTCCCCAACTGCTAAGGAATCCAAGGCTCCTAATGCTTCTCCGGGGCCATGTGGTGGGTTGGGGCTCTTCCCTGGACCTGCAAAGGCAAACCAATGCAAACTAGAGCAGAGCAGTCATACCCAGCTGCACTCTGGGCAAGCCAGAGCTGGGGGTGAGTATAAAAGGGCTCTGTAGAAACAGCTCCTCTGCATCCACGGATCAGCTTGCCATAGGGCACCTCTCTGAGGGAGGGTGCCTGCTCCAATGCAGCTCTACCACAGGGCCAAGGGTGGCACCGCAGCCTGCTTCATGCGTGAACGCCGCAAGCTGACTTCCCCCATCACAGCCAGCCCTGCTGGCAGCAGCGGGCGATGTGGGTTCTGGCTGTGCCTGCCCTTTCGCAGCCATTACATGAGGGGATCAAAGGCGGGCACAGCTTGGCCAGTACTCTAATGCAGAATGTCTGCCTACGCATCACACCCTCAGCCCCTCCCTCCTGCACACTCACTGCTCACACACACTGCCTCCCCCTCCCATCCACACACCAACACCCTCAGACGTGCACTCCCTGTACACACTGCCTCCCTCCCATCCACACACCAACCCCCTCAGCCGTGCACCCCCTGTACACACTGCCTCCCTCCCATCCACACACCAACCCCCTCGGACGTGCACCCCCTGTACACACTGCCTCCATCCCATCCACACACCAACCCCCTCAGACGTGCACCTACTGTACATACTGCCTCCCTCCCATCCACACACCAACACCCTCAGATGTGCACCCGCTATACATACTGCCTCCCCCTCCCATCCACACTCCAACCCCCTCGGAGGTGCACCCCCTATACACACTGCCTCCCCCTCCCATCTACACACTAACCCCTCAGACGTGCACCTCCCCTATACACGCTGCCTTGCCCTCCCATCCACACACCAACCCCCTCAGACGTGCACCTCCCCTATACACGCTGCCTCCATCCCATCCACACACCAATCCCCTCAGACGTGCACCCCCTATACACACTGCCTCCCCCTCCCATCCACACTCCAACCCCCTCGGACGTGCACCCCTGTACACACTGCCTCCCTCTCACATCCACACTCCAACCCCTTCAGATGTGCACCCCCTGTACACACTGCCTCCCCCTCCCATCCACACACCAATCCCCTCAGACGTGCACCCGCTATACACACTGCCTTGCCCTCCCATCCACACACCAACCCCCTCAGACGTGCACCTCCCCTATACACGCTGCCTCCATCCCATCCACACACCAACCCCCTCAGACGTGCACCCCCTATACACACTGCCTCCCCCTCCCATCCACACTCCAACCCTCTTGGACGTGCACCCCCTGTACACACCGCCTTCCATACCCCCCGCCCCCCGCCTCCTATGTGCAAGCACCTTCCAACCCAGAGCAACTACAGCAGTTGCTGGCATGGAGAGGAGTGCTTGGGGAATAGCTCCATGGCAAGGCAGCAGCTGGAGGCAGGATGGACAGTACTGGGTGCCTAACTGGCTCTCCAGCATACGCGGGGGCAGCGTGGGGCATGGGCGGGAGAAGGGCAGTCTGGGAGAGGCCCAGGCAGGAGAGGGAAGGCTGTGCTCAGGCGCTGGGGACGGTCGGCGACAGGCCAGGGCCCCTGATGGGGAAGGTGCATCACAAAGCCTGGCAAGGCACAGATCCTACAGTGCCAGCTGGGACTCAGCTCCATGTGGGGGATGCAGGGCTCTGCTAGCTGAGACACTGAGGGAGAGAATTGGGAAGGAAGGACACCCCAGGCGTCCCCTTCCCCCCCACACGCAGGCACAGCCAGGAAGTGCTGGCAAAGCTCCCATCCTGTTCTGAATAAGGCCCCCTTGTAGGGCTCTGATGCAAACTGCTTTCACTTCCCTGCACCCGTATGGAGTGGGCAAACCCATCTGGGGCAGAAAGTTATTTGGGGCCCAGTGGCCATGGCTGGAAAAAGGGACCAGCTGGGGCCCTAAATCCTTATTTAGACCCCTCCGGATGGCGTGAGGAGCCAGACTTCAGTTTTGACCTTGTTTTTCAATCACTTCTATGCCCAGTGCCTACTCGGGGGACATGGAAACAGACTGGGACTGACCCACTTCGATTTCTTCCTCCTCAGAGCTGGAAAAAGGCTTCCTCAGTCCTGTCTCTCTAAACAAACAGCTACATCCTAGTGCAGGTTTGATACTGGCCTCCGTTTGTGTTCAATATAACCCACACTTCCTTCCCACTTAGTTAGTTTTAACAACTAGTGTATACAGGCAAAGCCCAGATTTCTACAACTCAGGACAACAAACTCTGCTCCAAAAAGCCACTCCTGGATGATCACCCGGCACCAGACCCCAGCTGCAGAGAGTTCAGCAATCGAACTCCTAGCCATAAAGCTGAATGACATCACTGCACAATAGCTTGGAACTCTCTGGTCTCCACTAGGAGGAGACACTGACAAATGATCCACAACCGAGAAGTCACTGAATACCTGCTATACAGGATTCATTAATATTTGCCTGATGATTGATCTCCATTAGGTAACATTCGTTCTCCTTTGGTCACTCTGGAAGTCGTCTATCTCCATTCAGGAAAGGCCGTAAGTATCTTCAGAATGAACTATGCAGAGCTGGCTGAATTAACAAACAGTCACCCAGAACAGTAGTGTAAAATGTTGTCAACTCATTTATTAAATGTCTATCCAAAGAGCTCCATTGCAGGGCACAACCACAGTACTCTACCAGGTGTGTATTTCTGGATGGAAGTGCTCTGAATTCACAGATGAAGAGAATGGAAGATGCTCTGACTGTGGTAATGAACATTACTAACTGGTGTGTAAGAGAGCTGCAACGACAGCAGAGAGCTCTTTACATAGGCTGTTCTCATGCCCCACGCTGTACGTGTGTGTTTTACACACACTTGTGTGCACACACTCGCTTAGGGAATACACGTTTCAGTAATGCCATCTGAAGTCGTGATCCTGACACACCAAAGTCACTGGGACAACTCCAGCTCACCCAGACTGGGTGCAGAAGCGAGCCCTTCATTTGCACAAAAGGGCCATTTGAAAGGAACTGACTAGAAGCCACTCTGCCTGTTTGCTGCTAAGGCCCCAGCTGGGCCCTCGTTCTCCCTCGGAGGGGAGCCTTGCAGCTGTGATGTCAGTGGTGCTCCCCCACAATGCAGGGACTGAGCTGCAGGTAAAGAGGGGAAGGGCCTTGGGATGGGACCTGCTGAGGAAGGTGAGGGGTGCTAAGGGCAGGGGCAGGGAGGACTAAAAGAGATGTATTTGCTTTCAATGAGCCTTCTTGCCACCACCCGCACTGCTCCACCCCACAGTGGGGAACTGCCCTGCTGCCATGGTACCCCATATGCCACACACCCCCCACAGTGACACCCTGCCTGCCATGACACCCCAACATGCCCCATCCTGCCTGCAGTGACACCCTTCCCGCCATGACACCCCACCATGCCCCGCCCACTGTGACACCCTGCCTGCCATGACACCCCACCATGCCCCATCCTGCCTGCAGTGACGCCCTGCCTGCCATGACACCCCACCCGCCATGACATCCCACCATGTCTCACCCTGCCCACGTGACGCCCTGCCCGCCATGACACCCCACCTGCCATGACACCCCACCATGTCTTGCCCTGCCCACGTGACTCCCTGCCTGCCATGACACCCCATGCCCCGCCCGCAGTGACGCCCTGCCCGCCATGACACCCCACCTGCCATGACACCCCACCATGTCTCACCCTGCCCACGTGACGCCCTGCCCGCCATGACACCCCACCTGCCATGACACCCCACCATGTCTCGCCCTGACCACGTGACTCCCTGCCCGCCATGACACCCACCATGTCCCACCCCGCCCGCAGTGATGCCCCACAATGTTCCACCGTGGCTGCCAGCAGTGACACCCCACCCCTGGCAGACACACCACATCCTGCACCTGCAGTGACCCCATGCCCTGCCACGCACCCACAGTGACACCACACTTGCTAGATATCTCTTGAAATTGAAAGAGTTTATTTGTAACCCCTAAAACGGGTACTTGTGAAAACAAGCAACCTCAGACCAATCTCCTAGAACTGGAAGGGACCTTGAAAGGTCATCGAGTCCAGCCCCCTGCCTTCACTAGCAGGACCCAGTACTGATTTTTGCCCCAGATCCCTCAGTGCCCCCCTCAAGGATTGAACTCACAATCCTGGGTTTAGCAGGCCAGTGCTAATCCACTGAGCTATCCCTCCCCCCACCATTCTGCAGCCTCCTCCTTCTCAGCTGGGTGCCATCTCTCCTTGGGCCAGAGTCTGCTCTTAGTGACTGGCAAAAATCCAGGCAAATTTCACTGGGGGAAGTGAAAGCAGGCCCCACTCCTCAACCCTTCCCCTGCTGCTGGCAGGGTCTGACACCAGGGATTGTGGTGGAGTGTGATATGCAAATACTAAATGAAATCATAAAACAATCACACCAATACAGAAATCAGAATTAAGTCAGCCTTTCGGCAGTGCGTGTCAGAGATCAATGTGCAGAACTCCTCCGGTGGAAATGCCCCCTCCCCACAGAGTATCGCCCCCTTTTTTCTCTCCTAATCCTCACCATAATGCACTCGCATGGCAGGCGCACAGTGTTCCTGCTGAGGTTTGACATCCACATAAGATGGGCAGACAGTGGGGAGCTGTGGCTCCCTGGGAGAGCTGGGGGGTCCATTTCTGTGTCTTGGGCCTGAGACCAAAGGTAAAAATGTGGCTGCTTAGACTGCCAGAGCAGGAAGTGAGAACTAGCTCCCAGACCCTAGAGATAGCCTGCAGTACCAGTGCAAACGGCAGCGGAAGAGCTGAACGCCCATGCCCCACTGCCATAGGCAGTGACCAACTGGTCAGAGCACTTCCCGCTTGCCTTGGTGACACACAAACCAAGCAGAGCTCAAAGGAAAACGGAAACATTTGATGCAATATTGGGGGAGATCACCATGGCCCCACTGACGACAATTTACAACAGCTAAGAATCTGCCCCATTGGGCCCAGAGCTCCTCTGTCTTGCTAGATGCTGCCCTGGGCCTTCCTTGGCCTGTCTAGCCTATATGTACACAACTGGTGGAATTCAACTTCTGGATTAACACAGCGCGCCTGTGCTCGGATTCTCTGCTCTCCCTACAGGCCACCCCTATCCGTGCACAAATTCGCATTCTGAGATTCCATGGCCAGAAGGTACCATTGTGATCATCTAGTCTGACCTCCTGTACAGCACAGGCCAGAGAGCCGCCCCACAATCATTCCTAGAGCAGACTGAAAAGTGCCAGTGCTGGAGAAACCACCACGACCCTTGGGAAATTGTTCCCATGTTTAATTACTGTCACTCTTATACATTTACACCTGATTTCCAGCCTGAACTTGTCGGGCTTCAACTTCCAGCCACTGACTCATGCTGTACATTTCTCTGTCAGATGGAAGAGCCAATTATCAAATATTTGTTCCCCATGTAGGTGCTTATAGACTGGAATCAAATCACCCCATAACCTTCTCTTTGCTATGCTAAATCGACTGAGCTCCATGAGTCTATCACTATAAGGTCTGTTTTCAGTGAGCGCCAAGATGGGGCTCCGGCTCCTTACACAGACTTGAGACCAGACTTTTGCTCATGTTCATGTCTGGCACTGAAATCCCCCAGCCCCTGTGAATGCGTTGTGAAGCATGATGATGCACTGCCTCATTGTAAAACTCACAGCCAGGCTGGCATTTCCTCAGCCAGGCTGCCAAGCTTTTCATCCTGAAAGGACACATAGGAGCATAAACCCCTCCCTCACTAGCTTCCAGAACAACTCTGACTCCACTCTGAAGCACAGGCACCTATCTAGGAGGCTCTTTCTGTGGTCGGTTTGAGAACCTGTCTCACCTGGCTCTATGCTGTCTGGCTGCCTCCAGGCAAGGAAGAGGAAACTCACAACAATTCTCATATCTCTATAGCACTCTGCACTAGCAGTCCCATTGCCCTGCCCCAGTCAGTCACTGAGGACAGAATCGGAGTCCGCGAGGCAGCATGCATGCACCCCCTCTCCATTAGGGACATGTGTGCCATTGAATGCCATGGTTTCAATTCTTCGGCCCACTCATTACTCTTGCATAATCCTCAAAGAGTCCTAGGAATTAACATTGGCCCCAACTTTTACATACTGGAGTCATTTTAATTGGGAGTGCAACATACCTTCTGTGTGTGTCTATGACAAGCATCATTATGGGCCACCGTCCAAGATGATACCAGTTTGCAGACGATACCAAACTGGGAGGATTGCAACTGCTTTGGAGGACAGGGTCAAAATGCAAAATGATCTGGACAAATTGGAGAAATGAGTCTGAGGTAAACCGGATGAAGTTCAATAAAGACAAATGCAAAGTGCTCCACTTAGGAAGGAACAATCAGTTTCACACATACAGAATGGGAAGAGACTGTCTAGGAAGGAGTATGGCAGAAAGAGATCTAGGGGTCATAGTGGACCACAAGCTAAATATGAGTCAACAGTGTGATACTGTTGCAAAAAAAGCAAACGTGATTCTGGGATGCATTTGAACAGGTGTGTTGTAAACAAGACACGAGAAGTCATTCTTCTGCTCTACTCTGCGCTGGTTAGGCCTCAACTGGAGTATTGTGTCCAGTTCTGGGCACCGCATTTCAAGAAAGATGTGGAGAAATTGGAGAGGGTCCAGAGAAGAGCAACAAGAATGATTAAAGGTCTTGAGAACATGACCTATGAAGGAAGGCTGAAAGAATTGGGTTTATTTAGTTTGGAAAAGAGAAGACTGAGAGGGGACATGATAGCAGTTTTCAGGTATCTAAAAGGGTGTCATCAGGAGGAGGGAGAAAACTTGTTCACCTTAGCCTCTAATGATAGAACAAGAAGCAATGGGCTTAAACTGCAGCAAGGGAGATTTAGGTTGGACATTAGGAAAAAGTTCCTAACTGTCAGGCTGGTTAAACACTGGAATAAATTGCCTAGGGAGGTTGTGGAATCTCCATCTCTGGAGATATTTAAAAGTAGGTTAGATAAATGTCTATCAGGAATGGTCCTGCCACTCTGGAGATATTTAAAAGTAGGTTAGATAAATGTCCATCAGGGATGGTCTAGACAGTATTTGGTCCTGCCAAGAGGGCAGGGGACTGGACTCAATGCTCTCTCGAGGTCCCTTTCAGTCCTAGAGTCTATGAATCTATGAATAAGACTAACCCTGGGACTTCCAGCCAGACAAGCAGGAGCCTCTGCAGCATGATGGCTGTAGCTGACTCAGACATGCTTTGTAGGCCAGCCGCTAGAAGGGGACACCACACATACCCCAGCATACTCCTCGCACTTGGGGGCTGGATTCGAATCACTTGCTCATGACCGGACCCTAAGAGACAATGGTGTTTCCAATTCATTCTGCTGCTTTATGTCTTGTGAGCGGGTCAGTTTCTTGACATGGCTACGCAAACCTCTGTGCCTCAAGAGAATTACTCAGAACCACGGCTCCTGGATGGGGTTACCAGCCACAGAGAGCAGGAGGGCCAAAGGTTCGCTACAAATGCATTTGGCTTAAGAGGATCCCAAATGGCTTTTGCTTGTGTGACTGCAGTTTGGTTTTCTAGCCGATGTTGGGGGAAAAGCAATCTCCAGTGACTGAGGATAGCAATCCAGCGCCTCTGTAAGGCTCCACACTGACATCTTTTGAGTGTGAGAGACGGGCTGTGGACTGAGTCACTGCCTCCTGGTGCTTGGGGGGAACATCTATGGGGCAGGACATGGGGGCAGGAAGATGGCAGTGGAAGAAAAATCTGTTTGGTAGGAGATCTGTGGTTGCTTGAGGAAGATGGAAATGTAGACCCCATGAAAACCAGCCAAGCCTATTCCAATTCAACAGCATTGGTCCAATGTGTCAGTGTGTTCTAGGACTTATATTGAGCAGGGCAGCTAACGCTCTAACAGGACCAATCCAGGTTCCCCTGGCCACTCCTGTTGTCAGCTCTAGAGTCTGCCAGGTTTTGTGCTCTGGGCTGGCAGTAGCTTCTTCCCACTTCACATAGAGAGTGCCTGGGGGACAGGTGCTGGCAGCTGGATGGCTGCACAAACCCATGGGTAGGCTGGGGATCCCCTGTGGGCAAGGTAGCTGGTTTCTGGGACATACCAGAGACCCTGCTTTGGGGCCAGTATATGGCAATTTTGAATTCAGAGAGGCCCCAGAGAGTTAAAAGATTCACTTGTCTAGCTGTACTGCAAGCCTTATGTCCATTAATTACACGCAGGCAGTGCTAGCAGAACCCAGCCCAGGCGATATCCAGGTGTCGGAGAGAGGTGGAATTGAGTCGTTTACGCTTTTGTGGAGGGTTATTCTGAATGAATTCTCCTTGCACTCCACTT
Organism: Chelonoidis abingdonii; assembly: GCF_003597395.2. Classification (NCBI taxonomy): domain Eukaryota; kingdom Metazoa; phylum Chordata; order Testudines; family Testudinidae; genus Chelonoidis; species Chelonoidis abingdonii. The sequence goes on from NC_133778.1 coordinate 6,040,122, forward strand.
GTGTACACAATCCCTGAGCAGGAGGCAGCGTTGGCCAAGACTCTCACACAGGGAAGAGCACCTCATGCTGACGCGTTCACGGATAAACGCCCCTTGACCCAAGCTCAATAGCACATGATTCATCATCATTATCTAAACCCTAACCAAAGATCTGGCACAAGGAGACACTGACTGAACAGTGTGAAAGACTTTCTGCTAGCAAGCATTAGTCCAGCTTTCGTGTGCTCCCCAAGTGCTCAGGTACAGCACTCTGCCGGCTTTTTTGTCTCCTCATTATCATCTCAAATCACAGTCAGGAACATGAATAAAATGTGATTACGTAGAAACCTTCCCCCTGCTGGAACCCAATCTCACATGCTCAAACAGCATTCCTGAAACCCTACGAAGAGCTGTGCTACAGCCTGAATGATTTGGCGCTGGGACATGTCAAACCAGCTGTCCTGACATGCACCATTCAAACCACACCAAAGTAAACACAGCTTTGAAGATACTGATGCTGGCTGGTGTTCACAGATACATACAATTGTAGATTCCAGGGCCAGAGGGACCCTTGTGATCATCTAGTCTGACCGCCTGTACAACACAAGCCAGATAGCTTCCTCAAAATAGTACCTACAGCAGATCTTTTAGGAAAACATCCAATCTTGGTTTAAAAATGGTCAGTGATGGAGAATCCACCATGACCCTTGGTCATGCTGTTCCAGTGGTTAATTACCCTCACTGTTAAAAGTGTACCTTATTTCCAGTCTGAATTTAGCTAGCTTCAACTTCTAGCCATTATATCTTATACTTCCCACTGCTAGATGGAAGAGCCCATTATGAAATATCTGTTCCCCATGCGGGTACTTACAGACCGTGAACAAGTCACCTAAACTAAAGAGATTGAGCTCCATGAGTCTATCACTATAAGGCAGTTTTCCTAATCCTTTAACCATACTCCTGGCTCTTCTTTGAACCTCTCCAATTTACCAACATCCTTCTTGAATTGTGGGCACCAGCACTGGATACAGGATTCCAGCAGTAGCTGCACCAGTGCCAAATACCGAGATAAAATAACCTCTCTCCTCCTACTCGAGATTGCCCCGTTTATGCATCCAAGGTTCACATTAGCTCTTTTGCTCACAGCATCCCACTGGGACCTCATGTTCAGCTGATTATCCACCACAACCTCCAAATCTTTTTCAAAGTTACTGCATCCCAGGATAGAGTCCCCCATCCAGTAAGTATGGCCTATGCTCACATTTACATTGAGCCAGAGTAAAATGCACATTGTTTACTTGAGCCCAGTTTACCAAGCAATTCAGATTGCTCTGAACCAGCAACTTGTCCTCTTCACTATTCACCGGTCCCTCAATTTTTGGGTCATCAGTGTGTTTGACACCTTCTGCTCCAGCAACACAGCCCAGTCACATGCCTCCACCTCCCCCCCTCCCCATGGGCTGTATCTTTTCCAAGCTCTTTCGGGGAAATGTCCCACTGGTGCAGCACCACCACCAGCAGGATGGCAGTAGCACTGATAAAGGTGGTGCCAGTCATTTCAATTTTGAGGACATGTTGACAATTCTAGTTTGCACTGGTGGTTCTTTGTGTGACTATATAGACCAGTTCGGGAAGAACACCACAGCCGTCTGTCTAGTTGTCTTGATTGAGTTGACCGCTGTTTCTGTGCCTGGTGCGGTGCTTCCAACTGCTCCATGTGATTCTTCTCAAAGTTCCAGCCACACCCACCTAGGGTCCCGATGTGATCACTCGGTGGTTCCTCACAGGGTGAGTCAAATGTTTGCTTCGCTCGGGAGCATGATTCTGAAACTTGATCTAGTTTTTGCCTGAATTAAATTCAGTTGAGTAAAACTATTTTCCATTTTTTAAACTAAATTGTAATTAATGTGTTTCAACGTCATGAATGCCCACTTAGCTGCCACACAGACAAGGGCTACAAATCAACAGAACAGAAATCCACATCCTTACTCAGATTCAATGGGAAGCAAATAAACAAGATAGTTACCTGTTCCGTAACTGGTGTTCTTTGAGATGTGTTGCTCATGTCTACTCCACATCCCACCCTCCTTCCCCTCTGTCGGAGTTGGGGAGGGATGCGATCTCAGATGCCGGACAGGAGGAGCCATGACGCCCTGAGCACTGAGACTGCAGAAGCCATCAAGCGAGCTGCTGTATCCACCACGTCTGCCGCTGCCTGCAGGGCTGCTTTGGCTGCCATTGTCCCCTTGTCCACCAATATCTTCAAGTCCTTCCTATCCCGGTCTGGGAAGAGTGGCTCGAATTTCGGCAGGGACTCCCATAAATTAAAATCATATCGGCTCAGTAAGACCTGATGGTTGGCCACCCTGAGCTGGAAACTCAAAGAGGACTAAAGTTTTCTACCAAAAGAGTCTAGTCTCCTGGTGCCTTTATTCTTGGAGGTGGGCATGGGTTGGCCTTGCTGCTTTCGCTGGTTCACCGATTCCACCACCAGAGAGTTAGGTGCCGGGTGAGAGTAGAGGTATTCATGGTTCTTTGCCGGTACAAAATATTTCCTCTCAGCCTTCTTGGAAATCGAGGTCAGAGAGGCAGGAGTTAACCACAGGGGATTGGAGACGTTGGCCACTCCTTAGTGAAGGGGTAAAGCCACACGGCCCAGCACCAAGGAGGACAGTACATTAAAGAGGGAATCAGACGGGTCCTCCATCTCTTTGGCCTGCAGCTGGAGGCTTGACGCCACCCACTTTAGCAGGTCTTGATGCGCCCTGAAGTCCTCCTGTGGAGCAGAGGGCGGCAGTGCAGTGATGGTAGCATCTGGAGCAGGAGAGGAGGCCAGCACGGGGCTGTGGGCCACAGCCGGTGCCAGGGGATCAACCCCCAGGTTGGAGCCCAGGCGCGGAGCTGACGACTCGTGATCTGTCGATTTGTCCCTTGGCCTAGATAGCGAGGCCGATGGGGCCTCGGACGTCCCGGCCACTGAGCAGGTTCCCACCTGAGTGGGCATCAGCGGCCATGGTGCCCATTGACACCATTGTCCCTGCCATGCTGGGTCCATGCTGTGGGCTAGATGGCACTATCTGGTCTGGCTGATCGGTATGGCCCAGTGACGGGAGGCTGGATGCCGAGGCCGAGGTAACCACCAACCAAATGGTACCATAGAAGCAGTGGGAGCGATGGTGCTCATGATGCCGTCTTCCACGGGACCAGGACCTCGAAGTTGAGGGCTGGTACCCCCTGGAAGTTCTGTTCCGAGATTAGTTTTGGCACCTGGAGCTGCGGTGCCATGGTGCTGGTGACGTACGGCAGAAGCCCTATGCGTGACATCTGACAGAACGGGAGTATCGACACCAGTTGCGCCGAGACCGGCTACGATAGGCATCAAAAGCGCTCCTTTTCACGATGCAGCTATCTCGGTGCCTGCGCCTGCTGCTGCTTGGTGTGGAGGGACCCCGAGACTCCTGCCCGGACGGCACTGAACCTGGTAACACTGGCTGGTGGCGAGGGTGGTGGACGCAAGCTGCAAGTGGACCTGTCGCTGCATGCTGAACGAGGTACAGAGCGGTCTTCAGAGTGAGAGCTGCACCGTACCAGGGAGGCCTGTCGAGCACCTAGCGGAAGTTTGACTCAGAACCGGGGCCTCCACTGGTGGTGCCCCAGGCATCAGCAAGCTGAAACGTCTTGAGTGGCCTGTATAGCCTCCGGTGTCGATGGGATCCGGACCGCAGGAGAGGTGTGTATCAACACTGCTGGGCTTCTCCACTCAGCACGAGTGGGAGGCTGAGCCCGGAGGGAACTGAGGGCTGCCCAATGTGGGACCAGCCTCTCCCCCTTCCGTCTCTCGGCACCGCTGCGAAGTCGAGATCTTCCTTTGCTTCTTGGAAGGGGAGCAGTGCCGCCTGGGGGAGGGGGCTTCGCTGCACACCAACAATGCAGTGCCTGGCGCCGAGTTCGCTCGGTGTACCAGAGTTGGAGCCAGTGCCGATTCCATAACAAGAGTGCGAAGCCTGATGTTCCTCTCCTTCTTAGTTTGTGGCTTAAAAGACCTGCAGATCTTGCAGCGTTCACTTACGTGAGTTTCGCCCAAGCAGCAGAGACACTCAGCATGCGGATCACTCCTTGGCATGGAATGGCGACAGGAGTCACACAACTTGAAGGCTGGGGCATGGGGCATGTCCCGGGCCCACTCTAACAACTGAAAACTACTTTCTACAAGCTACTAATAACTAGCTAAAGGTACTGTTAAGATCAACAAGAAAGGCTGCAGCGAAGCTGGAGCAAGAAGTTCCAATGCACCTTCGCTGGCAGCAAGAAGGACCTGAGGGTGGGGGGAGCACGCAGCTCCCCTTATAGTGTGCTACAGAGGTGCCACTCCAGGGGTCACAGTGTCGCTCCCCTCACGGGTACTGCTAAGGGAAAAATTTCTGGCACCAGTGCACGTGGTGCACACACACACACACACTCCTGCTGTGGAATATACATGAGCAAGCACTCGAAGAAGAACTTCAACTCTCCCCCAGCTCCCTGGGGGCAGTAAACCCACTGGAGATACTACATATTTTGTGCCTAGTTCACTGGCACCAACCCCAGAGGGCCAGACAGCCGAAGGAGAAATGCCGCCCAGATTTGATCTCAGTGGGAGGCACAAAGCATACCACAAATACACTGGCGTTATTTAAATTAATTAACTTGAGGATGAAAAGTTAGTTATTTCCACTTCATCTGTCACTCTGGATGAGACACTGGAATAAATATTTGGATTCACTTAAACAGCAGAGGGAAGTCTCGGTAAAAACAAACTTCAACGGAGCCAATACTAATAAAAAAGAAGTAAAGAGCAGCTCTGAGAACCAGTGTGAAGGCACTGCTCTAGAGCGCTTTCCTCACGATAGGGTAGGTAATGATCACACTGCTTTGTGCACTTTAGAAGTTGCTTCAAGGGATGCATCAGCACCATCCTTTCTGGTCAAAGACGGTTACATTTTTTCACTTTTGACTCCAAATCAATAATCTATTACTAAACACTCTGCCTGAAGTCTCTGCTCAGGGCTTCTCCTCTAAACGGCTGCTCATTGGGAGCATTCTGCAAATGAAAGCAGCAGAATTGTATTCCAGGCAACATTTAAACAGAGGCTGTTTAGACAGGCTGGTATCTTTCCCCCGTTTCACTATATCAGAAAGTCTTCTCAGATTGGAGTCCCTGCTAACACAGAGCTACGGGGGAGAAGATACGGCCCCTTAACATTCATAAAACATTAGAACTTACTAACAGTAAGCCCCCGACTATGCTAACTCAGGAATTCATCATTAAATTTCTGGCAGTGCCCATAACACTGGGACACGTCTCTGGCTAAATTCCATGTGAGAAGATAGACCATACTTACGTGATGGGGGACTCTTTCAAAATCATGAGTTCCCAGGAAAAAGATTTGGGGGTCATGCTGGATAATCAGCTGAACATGAGCTCCCAGTGTGATGCTGTGGCTAAAAGAGTTAATGCAAACCTGGGATACATAAACAGGGGACTCTTGGATAGGAGTAGAAAAGTTATTTTACCTCAATATTTGGCACTGGTGCAACTGCTGCTGGAATCCTGTGCCCAGTTCTGGTGCCCACAATTCAAGAAGGATATTGGAAGTGGAGAGGGTCCAGACAAGAGCCATGAGAATGATTGAAGGATTAGAAAATATGCCTTGTAGCGACTGTGCTCTTTGAGTCTGTCTATGTAGCTTAACAAAGAGAAAGCTGAGAGGTGGCTGTAAGTATTTCCATGGGGAACAATATTTAATAACTGGCTCTTCAGTCTAGTAGAGAAAGTTCTAACACACTCCAATGGCTGCAAGTTGAAGCTAGACAAATTCAGACTGGGAAAAAAGTATAATTTTTTGAACAGTGAGTAATTAGCCATTGGAACAACTTACCAAGGGGTATGGAGGATTCCCCATCACTGACAATTTTTAAGTCAACATTGTTTGTTTTCCTAACAGCTCTGCTCTAGTTTGGGGCAGGTCTCTGGCCTGTGTTGTACAGGAGGTCAGATTAGATGAGCACAATGGTCCCTTCTGGACATGGCGTTTACAAAAGGCACACGCACCAGTAGCCACACCAGCGTGCGCATCCTGCCACTGCTGTGTACAACTGCAGAGCTTCCTGCTGTTATCCATGTATGTAACAAAGGCAGGTTATGTCTCCCACTGAGAAGCACTACACAAATTCTTCCACAGTAGGGCACGTCTACACTACAAAATTAAGTCAACTTAAGAACAGCCACTACAGTAATTACTGTGTTTTTTCATGTCCGCACTATCCTCCTTCTCTTGGTGGTGTGCGTCCTCGCCAGGAGCACTTCCACCCACTGAAGTGAAGCACTGACAGCTGGTGTCACTACCCCCCACTCAAGCTGTCAGCCACATGGCAGGGGAGGGGCCACTCCAGCTCTGAACCCTGCGTGAGGTTGCCAGCCAGCAGGTGATATAAATAATGCCATGACTACACCACCCTCCTCTCGCAGAGGTGGAGTTATTAGCTCAGTGTACTGGGCGACTTACATCTGCGGGAACGACACTATAGTGTAGACACCGTGACAAAGTTCCTCCTCTACCTTGGTGGGTCTTGTGCTTATTGGTGGATTTGGTCGCCTCACAGATTCACCCTGTGGGTTGGGAAACAGCTCAGAGATCTTCCCCTCCGGTAGAGGCCACAGTCCAGGTCAATTCCTCCTGTGTTTGTTTTGGGAGGTTTGTGGGGAACCTGGGCCTGCTCTCTACTCCAGGTTCCAGCCCAGGGCCCTGTGGATTGCAGCTGTCTATAGTGCCTCCTGGAACAGCTGCGCAACAGCTACAACTCCCTGGGCTACTTCCCCATGGCCTCCTCCCAACACCTTCTTTGTCCTCATCACCGGACCTTCCTCTTGATGTCTGATAATGCTTGTACTTCTCAGTCCTCCAGCAGTGTGCCTACTCACTCTCAGCTTCTTGCACACCTCTTGCTCCCAGTTCCTCACACGCACTTCCTCTCCATTGGCTCCCTGGCTCTCTCTAGCCTGACTGGAGTGAGCCCTTTTACAGCATCAGAGGGGCCTTAATTAGAGTCAGGTGCTTAACAGCCTCACCTGACTCTTAGCAGGTTCATTGGAGTCAGGTGTTCTCATTAGCCTGGAGCAGCCCCTGCTCTGGTCACTCAGGGAACAGAAAACTGCTTATCCAGTGGCCAGTATATCTCCCTTCTATCACTCTGCTCTGGGTCTATCACAACACGTATAGAGTTAGGTCAAGGTAAGCTGCCTTGTGTTGACCAAACGCTGTTGTGTAGACTAGGTCTTAGATTGGGAACTGTGTCCCAAGCAGCCTACGCTATGGAAATGCTCCCCCCAACTGCATGCTAAGGCCACAAGGGTTCACCAGGCATAGATGAGGAGGCATTTGCCCAGTGTGTTTCCCTATTCCTACTGGTTACCAAGAAGGAATTCTTTTTGCTAGTTATTGAGCAATAAAATAACTAAAGCCCAGTTGTCCGACTGCCCCACTCCCATCTAGTGGGATTTAGCCCTGGATTGTCAGTATCCCTATGGGAGTCAGGCACCTGAGTTACACAGATGGTCAGACCAGATGAGCAGAATGGCCCCTTCTGACCCTAATTCTGTGAGACACACCTTCTGTCGGGGGTGCAGGGAGGAGCTGGCTATACCATGGGGATTTTCTCAGGCCTCTAGGAGGCTCATCCAGAACTCAAATCCCAGGGTGGGTACTAAGGGGGCTTTGAGCCTCCTTTGTCTGTGCTTGATCCTGGGTTGCTCCAAGGACTGGAGAAGCCCTGGGGTGACTTAGATAGACCCGGAGCCCTGTCTGCTTCAGGTATGCAAGCCAGGGGGCTGCAGCCCACCACAGCACGCCCCCTCCACCAGAACTCAGGAGGTTCCTGGAGGGCAGCCTTCCAGCTGCTTCTGCAGTGCTTGCACTGGGGGAATCCTCCTACAGCCAGCTACAGGGGCTTTAGGGCCCCATGACATCTCTCCAGCTCATATGCCTGGTGTACAGGGACCAGAATAGGGGTGAGCATCTCACTCCCTTAGGCTTCCTTTGTTAATCTCATCCTATAGCACTACGCAGCTGGGCCAGCTCCATGAATCTGAACTGGGGCAGGTTTCCTGTGAATGGCATCCCTCCGCATTTTCCACCAGCACTATCAACGCTCACTTCGGCCAGTGGCTAGGAAATATCAGTCAGCAACTCCAGTGATAGATGCTGGGGAGACTTATTGTGTGTTTGTATTAACACCCTCGTGAACCCGGCACCATTCAGCAGCATAAAGCTTTCTCCCCACAGCACTGCAGGCCAGTTCTGGGGAGCGACAGTTCCTGGTCTGTCTCTCACATGCTGTTTTTCTGCTCTAGAACCTTTGTTTTCCAAACTGATCATGCTTTTGCACCGAACAAGCAAACACCTGCCACCTACCAGGAACGCTGGTTTCAAGGCTCTTACTAAAATGTGAAAGATTAACTTCCCCACTCCAGGGCAACCTGAGAACAAGCAGGTTGACCAATAATTATTAACAGTTCTGGTTCCCCTGGGAACATTTAGTGACCTCCCTCCCTCCCCGTATTAAGTCCCTTGGGTCTGAACTGTTGCAATTATAGTCACCAGCTCAAATAATTTTTAAACTTAGAAACAAGGGAACTTTGTGATTCTATGATTTGTGAGACTAGCAAATTTAAAAACAAACAATCATCGTTCTTCTCGGCATATGTTGTTCCTGTACAACTGTGTGCCAGGTGAAAGGAGTTCAGTCTAAGACAAAATTCTAACTGCAAGTACTACTGGTTGTTAGAAATAACTGTGCTCTGTTCTCAGGGTAATATTTCCACGTAGGTTTAAAAGAGTTTCACTTACAACATTGCATGACCCTGTTAAAATGCAATCAGTTTTAAAAACATGTCTCCACTAATCACCTGCTCTCTTTGCTTGTCTCTGTATTTGCAACTATCTTGGCAAATAGTCAAATATCTGATAACAAAGATAGACTTTGGTGCCATTAACATTTTCCAGCTATCACACAATATTTTCTCAGCCAAGCCAACAGGCGGCAAAGGAGAAGTATTTTTAGAAGAGCGCAGATTCAAACGGCTCTTCACGAGAGAGCATGCACTTACTGTGTCAGGGACTTGAAAAGGGTAATAGAACAGTGCTAGGTGCAGCGGGAATCGAGCAGCGCCACTGAATTCCACTTGCATTCCATTCCACATGCTATCGCTCCCATTCTTGGAAATGATATGCAAACTTTCCCACTGCAAACGATGTCTGAGAAATGCAGATACATGCTCTCCCATAAGTGTTCACTAGGACGTTGCCATAGCCTCTGTTAAATATAAAACCCTTTTGACCCCCAAATCCAGGCAAAGCCCCACCAATGAGGACCACATCTAGGCCAAGTTTCAAGGTTTCACCTTCAGCTATTTTGCTGTAGTCTTGTTAAAAAAGGAATAAACAAACAACGAAGTTACATCTCTCTCTTTCTCTCACACACACACACCTGCTCTCCCTATCCATTTTATGCTCCTGATTTCATTGGAACCTGTGATTTTGGGCTGTGGGGGACTTACCTGGTATTTATCTGGATCAGCCCCTCCAGCCTGAGCCACAAAGAGCCCAGACCCATCCTCCAGTTCCATCTCATCGGGAGAGCGCTCAAAGCGAACCCGGTGAAACTCCTCACAGTTCAGGTACAGAACCACCTCATCATCCTCCACACTGATGGCAAAGCGAGTCCACTCGTTCACTAGGGAAGGCACGGAGAATGTTGCAGCTGCATATGAGCTCTCGGAGCCCGGCTCCGTGTAGTAGAAGATGATCTGTTGCTTCCTGTCCTGCACAGCAGAGAGCTTCACTCCGACATAGATGACCGTCTGCGAGGCATCTGTGATGGCAAAGAGCACGCCGGCCTTGTTGGTGGTGGGCTGAACATGGAAAAGGAGTGAGAAGTCTCTATAAAAGGGGCTAGGCAGGTGGTACCGGGCCACTTGACCGGTGTTGGCATCTGATCCAAAGACATAGGCGTGAGTGTTGTCGGGGCCATTGACTTGGGTTATTTGCTCCGATGGGGGATCTCCAATCAGCTGCAAAAGACTGACTTCTGTGCTGAAATGTTCTGAAAGAGAAGAAAAAGGAGACATCAAAAACAAGCACATCACGGTTCAATGCAACAGCGGGACACGCCCCTTCAGAGCCTCGGAGGGGAAGATGTCAATGCTCAGTGCACCGGAACCACAGGCCCACAAATGCCACCTGCAAGAGATCACCTTGTATGCTGACGCCAACAGGGCTCTGTGCAGATACACAGAATGAACCACGCATGTGCTGCTGCCCGGGTAGGGCCCATGTCAGCCCACATGCTGCAGGCATTTAGGATGATTGGAGCAGAGCATAATGGCTACAGTGCTAACCGATCACACCAGGAGTAATACTGGTCCCTAGGCTTCCCTTCCTCACTGCAGTCTGCACTGCTCCCGTGCGTCAGGGTTGGGAGTCACTGAGATGAACGGCATCTTATTAGCTGACTGGCCAGGACTCTGGGTGAGTATTTTAAAAGTGCTGTTGTTCTTCTGAAGGTGTAACACAGTGACTGGTTCACACTCCCATCTCTGCTCATTTGTTTCTGGCATAAACTGAATTAACCCTGGTTGGTTCTGTAGCTGGTTAGCCTGGACTTTTTAAACAATCTCTTTCATGGGTAAGATTTTACTCTGGTGCACTGGTGTTAGGGGCTGGATAAATCTGATCTGAACTGGGGGCACTGGACTGTGTATGTTAGGCACCTGACAATGAGGCAGCCATGGGGCTAGCTAGATTGGCAGAATCACTGAGACTTCTCTCCCAAAGATGAAGACAATCAGTGAGGCAAACGAGGTTTATAAGACCCTCTTTCTGATCACATTCCTTTATGTCCACCACAGAGGAAACTCTCCTACACGTCTTCACTGAGGTGGGAAATACCACCTCTGGAACAGAAACAAGAAGCCAATCACATCAGGAGCAAGCGTGTTATTGAAGCAAACAAGGGAGATACATTTTGTGTTTCTGTGCCTAGGATCTGAGACAAGCAGACCCTACCACAGCAGACCATTAACAGCGGTTATACAGAGCCACAATTATTAGGAGCTTTGCAGGCAAAGGAGCATGTTACATTTTGAGAGCCCCATTCATACACTGCACATGAAGTGTGCTCTGCTGAATCAGGGCCTAAGTTAACTGGGTAAACTTTTTGTTCCCACAACAAAAGAAAGTACAGTATGTTAGAAGTGAGGTGCGAGGGGCTCACACCCCCGTTGGTACAGACAGGCAGTGCTGGTGTGGTTCAGCCAAGGTTTTTAATCAAAGGCTTTATTTGGGATCGCCCCCTTGTGCTGTCCCACATTACTGAAGGAGGCTGGTATCTTCAGATAATGGGAGCTGGATGTGAGGTGTGTTACATTAGAGTCACCAGCTGTCCGGTGTCTCTCCTGACCTCAGAGGAGATGGAGTGGGCTAGAGAGCAACTAACGCACTGAGCCCAGGAGAGAGAAGCTGCAATCCTCGTGCAAGCAGGGCCGGGAGGACGCACCAGCAGTGAGCAGTCAGAGCATGACAGCCTTAGGGGTGCTGTGCTTGGATTCATACAGGAACGTGCTCATGGCTTGTGACAAACAACAGAAGCTTATTCTTCAGCTACACTTGCCAAACGTGGCCCAGAGAGTCCAATAACAACTGTCCCCACCCGTCTTTCCCATTTCCTTTCTCTGCTTGTAGTGTTTAGTTCCCACCTGGGGCAGTGGGAACTGTTTCCAGTGGAAATGCCACAGTACAGCCAAGGGGGAAAGGAAGCAGGCAGCACGTAGAGATGGAATTCATACAAATGACAAACATGTCTCCTTTCTCTGCAGTTTGAGGCTTGGCGCGCCAGCTGGCACATGCATAAATATTACTAATTATTCCCTTATAGCAACCAATGGTTACAGTTCATATAAATCACACAAGAAGATAGCGTGGAGTCCAAGAAAACACCTGCTGCCATCCATGCCTGGCCTGCCACCACGACCCCGGAAACACTGCCTTTCTCCAGCAGCCCAGGGTTTTAATCAGCAGAGGGGAGTGTGTGCGTGTGTTACGTGCCTGAGTGCTATGCAAGGACGAGGCCCACACACACAGTGAGTTATCTGGCTTTAATGAAGATAAAGTGACACATCCGCAACGGGGACTCCGGGCTTTGCTGTCACTTAGGCGGGGAACCCAGCACCGAAGCTCAGCTCGGCCTGGGTCGGAGTCCAAAGGCAGGTTCAATGCCCTGCGGCAATTATAGTATCATGCTAATACTATGCAAAGCAGCTCATACATATGCAAAAAGAGACTTCCCACAGGCTATGTCCGCCCTTTGGCCTAAGGCCATACAAACTGGTTTTAACCAGTTAGAAGCAAGTTATAACTGGCATGCCATGTCCTACAATGACTGGCCACTTGGCAAGCAGGGGCTTTTCACAAGGCCGCCGAGAAAGCGGAGACACCCTAGCTAGGCCGTGACACAGTCTTCCGCAGTCCCCTACATCGTGGGACCCAGGGAGGGAAGTAAGGGTCATGTGATAGGTTTCTCTGTTCCCTGTCAGATTCCCCCAAGGAGAGCAAACACATGCTGCTTCCTTCAGGGGTTTACGGGAGAACTCCCTCTGTGTCTCAAGAGCGCATCACGTTGGACAGGCCCAAAACAAATTAGCTCTGAACTTGGCTCTGGGGTGGCTTCCGACAGGGCAAAGCAAAGCACAGGTACGGGGTAAAGGCCGCTGGCACTCGGCAGCCCTCCCAGGGTTCATTGGGAGTGATATCAAGGGCTTAAATTCAGCCGGAGAGAGTTCGCACCTGTGAGTGACAAGACCAGACAGGCTTGTTCAATAGAAAATAACCATACTGCCCGTGCTGGGACTGATCTGCTGTGGGAACGTACAGCTCCACCGGTCTAACGTAACGCAGCCCCGCGGCAGCCCAGAGTCGTGCAGCAGCTCCCCCACAGCCATGTCTGCCCTGGGTCAGGAGGTGTGACGGCAGCACACGCAGACGTACCTGAGCTGACCTTGCGCGAGTAACAACTACAGCCTGCGGCAGAGGGCAGCCTCTCAAATGCACACCCGGGTCCTGGGCAGCATTGTGTTCGAGAGGCAGGCTCGTGCTCCTGCCGCACCTGCACGGCTATTGTTAGCAGAGCTAGTGAGGTTAAGGGTAGCTCATGTCTGCCTGTGCTGCGATCACACCTGCTGACTGCTGTGTGAATACATCCAGCTGCTGTGCGCAGGGCTGGTTTTAATGGAAGCATCAGAATTCTCATTCCCTGCTCTCCTCGTCTCACATGGGCCCAAGCTGCTTCCTGCTGTACCTTAAGGGCCATTGGTTTCCCGCCTGTGAAGATTCCAGCTCCCCACAGCCCCAGCTGGCAACTGGGTCATCACAGGGAACCTGGAGACGGATCCATTCACTGTCTGGAGCTCATGCACTACTTTTCCCCAAGAAGGCAACCGCCTGCATGTGTGTTTAAATGCCTGTGTCATGGTATCTAGCCCCAATCTGAACCTTAGAGTCCAAAAAAATGGGGTACCAGCATGAATTCCTCTAAGCTTAATTACCAGCTTAGATCTGATAAAGCTCCACCACTCAGGACTTGGAGTGCCTGATAAATCTGGTTTCCCCAAAACCTTCCCTGGGACCCCAAGACCCAGATCCCTGGATCGTGACACAAGAAGTAACCCTTTCCTTACCGTTGCTCCCCAGACTTTCCCTCCCTGGGTTACCCTGAAGATCACTGTGATTCAATCTCCTTGAATCACAACACAAAGAAATCAGGTTTTTTCTCCCCTTCTTCTCTCCCTCCCAGATTCTTCCCGCCCTGGATACACTAGGAGAGGTAGACAGATTCAAGCTCCATGAATCTAAAACACAGAGGAAATTCACCTTTCCTCCCCCACTACTCCTTCTCCCTTCTCCCCACCAATTCCCTGGTGAGCACAGACTCAGTTCCTTTGCCTTAACAAGGGGAAAAAATTAATCAGGTCTTGAAGAGAAAAAACGTTTAACAAAAGAAAGGAGAATAAAGATAATCACTGTAAATTCAAGATGGAATATTACAGGGTCTTTCAGCTTATAGAAACTGGAGAAAAAGCTTCCTCCAGCAGAAATACAATTTAAAATACTTCCAGCCAAATACACGTTAAAACTCAACCAGCCGGATACACATTTGCAAATAAAGAAAACCAATTAAAAAGACTAAACCGCCTTTCTACTTGCACTTACTACTTGAATAGAAAATTAGAGCCTGTAGTATGTCCGGTCACTCTCAGATCCCAGAGAGAACACAGACAAAGAAAAGAACACACAAACAAAGACTTCCCTCCACCCAGATTTGAAAGTATCTTGTCTCCTGATTGGTCCTCTGGTCAGGTGTTGCAGGTCACTGTTTGTTAACCCTTTACAGGTGAAAGAAACATTAACCCTTAGCTCTCTGTTTATGACACCTGGATGCCTGTTCAACCCGTATCATGTCTGACTGGCACTAGACGTGGCACACGCGGGTCAGAGAGGAGGGTACGTACGAGTGCCATATGGAGAGAGACGGAATGTATCTCTCCCACTCTGCCCAGTTAGAGATGCACCATGCCAAGCAAGCCCCAGGCCAGCAGTCTCAGCCATTAGCACTGACCTGCACCCCACATGGCCCTGGGAGCCTTGCTACACTCTGCTAGTTGCAGCTTACAGATTGCAGAGGTACTTGGGTTCTAGAGGGAGCTGGCCAGAGCTAAATCAGGTTCAGACCCATGTTACAGCCAGAATTAGGGTCGTCGTTTCTATGCAGCATGTGACGTAGGTGGGGGAGTCTCTATCGAGTGTAAGCAGCAGTAAGGAAATGGTGAGGGCTCTCAGAAAAAGGCGTTCTCCTGGGATAACTCTGCTAGCCAACAGAACAAATTAAGTCTGAACTATTGCACAAAAGTATCTGTCTGAGCCTGGCCACTCAGGTAAGCTTCGTCTCTGGACTAAAGGCTTTGCCATCAAAGCCCACGGTGCGGTGCTGTGGGAGCGTATTTAGGAGGGGCTGGGGGCACTCCAGTATGAAAAGGACTCAGGGTGTTGCCCCGCTGCATTTGAAAGCCCTGAGTCCTGCTATGGCGCCAACTTTCACACTCACTAAGTTACAACTCAAATGCAGTTAAAAGGAAAACACAACATGCTACAGGTTAATTGCTTAGCAAATAACAGAGGATGGGGCAGACATTGCTCTAAGCTCTGCTTGGCCCTTTCCCTCCCCTCCCCCAGCTATGCTAGCTTGCATTACGCTGCTGCTGCCCCCTGGGCACTGAAGAACGTGGCTTTTGACAGCATCCTTTGGTGCCCGGTGCTCTCGTCAGATGAAGCACGTGTACAGCACTGCTAGTGCCCTCAGCATGCGAACATGCTGCTTACAAATCACAGAGACAGACCAGCACTAGTCCAGATCCTCAGTCGTGATTCCATTCCCAAGGCCACGCTCCCACGTGCCCCAGCTCCTAATGGAGAACATTGCAAATTATGAATGCTCATGTAAAGCAGCATCTGTTGCTTTCTGGCAGCAGCTGCGCTCTGGGGGCCAGTTGACGCTAGCACCTGGTTCAATGGAGTTTCAGTTATTTGTTCTTGGATGGAAAATTGAATTCCTCCTGCAAGTGCGCTGGGATTCCCTGCAGTAAGTCTCTCGCGGCTCTGCTGAGGGGTCATGCTGCAAACTTCTTCCTGCGAATGTGAACTTAGCAACACTTCCTTCCCCTTCTGTTCTCACAGCTCAGCCACCAGGAACTTACGCAGTTCTGAGAACTCTTAGCCAGTCAGCCAAAAAGGTTACAGAAAAACCTGAACCCCAGGGCTGGGAATCTAACTGCGCCACAGAGAACTCCAGGTACAGACCAGTGTGCTTGGGAAAGTGCAGAGCTGCATCCCAGGGCAACATAATTCCCATAGGCCTGGCATCCACAGCATGCACTGGCTTAGCTAAAATCGCTTTTCAAGTCAAGTCAGTGAAAACACTGCACACCCGGCCAGGATAAGAATAGCTTACATTGTCTGCACCCAGGTCAGAGAGCTACCATGGGGGCAGTGCATGCTCACCCTGCTCAGGACATGCTGGTGGATCCCAAAGGAGGTATTTTAAAGAAAGCTGTTCTAGCCCACTCCCAGCAACTGGGCTTGGCTGTGGAATTCTAGGCCCCATGCCAGAGAAGAGGTCAGTCTGACCATTATGGCCCCTTCTGGCTTCCGCATCTTGCAACCACTGGCGGAGCACAGGACTGGTTGGCAATGGAGTGGATAGGTCAGATGCTTTCAGGTAGGGACAAGCTCCTCAGCACAGGGTAGGAGAGGAAGTCAGTGGAAGGACTCAGATGCAGGCAGAGTGATGGGCAAGGACAATTGCCTGAGCGGCAGTGGTAGTACTCTGAATGGGCTCGCAGGGGATGAGGTTTCGGTTGTCAAGCCATGAGATAAGGGGATTTGGTGGTATGGACCGAGAGGAAAGTCTGGATCTGCTCCCTGAAACACAGGCCAGCATTTCCAATGATGGGGTCAACAGCAAGATGTAGGTTTTACAAATATTTTGCTTTTGCAAAATATTGCAAAACCAAATTCTACACATACAAGAGAATGCCACGTCAGGTTGAGACTTGAAGGCATCCTAGCCATGGGAGTCGGGCAGCAAAGGAAGCGGTATGAATTGACAGAGCACCACACTGATCCATCAAAGGCAGACAACTCAAAGTCTTCGTTAGAAAGTAGGAGGCTGTGGGAGGAAGCAAAGATTTGGAAGGAAGGGAGAGGACATAAGACTGCTAAGAGAGCACAAGATCCCCAGAGACTTGAGGAAATATCCACATGTACAAGCCTAACACTTTGCAGACAATGGGGTGACATCCGGTTGCCACCATGTGCATTTCCTTTAAGCCCCGTAGGCATGCCACACCACAGGTCCATAGTGATAGGCGTGCTGGAGGGGCCTGGGCCTATTTAACGAGTGGGTGTGTCCGCCCCCTGGGGTACCAACAGCAAGTCTGTAGCCCCCTCTATGGGGAGCACTGCCTGTGAGAACAGAAATAAAAGTCCTGCTCCAGCCCTACCAGCAGTGCCATCCAACCTCACAGACTCCCTTCCCCCGCCGCATGGGAAAGTCTCCTGGATTGACACTCCATGCCTGGCGTCTGAAAGCTTCCAGATGAGCTAATTACAAGAAGACAAGCCCTTTTATTCTTCTCAAGGCATGTTGGGATTTTCTAGCCAGAAGGGTCTCTCCTACCAGCCCCAGCTGAACATCTGGCTCTGTGCAAGTCAGCAGCAGTAAATTCCTGTTGTTTTGGTAACCCTGTGCATCCTCTCCCCAGCGCCCACACATTGGGTGCGAGATTTTTCCTAGCATATGTCAACTGTTAGCTGGTGCCAACTTGGAGCAAGTATGTTACACTGCACTGCCATTTAACTCCCAGTTTACCAAGAGCAACAAATCAATCCCATTACCCTGCAATTATAGCTGCTCCTTGTTTTGTTCTGAACACACAACTTCCTCCTTTGATCACTCCAGCACCTGCCAAATTCACAAAAACCTGTGCAGCCAGATTAAACAGAAAGCTGAAGCTAGAAGTGGCAGTGGTGCAAATGTACAACAGGGCAAGATACAGTCAGAAATGTGCCCTGACTCACTGGCCAGGGGCTGTAAAGACCCCATGGCACAATGACTGAGCACTGGCTGATCCCCGACTTCAGATGAAATTCAATGAGCTGGGTCCGTTGCAGAAAGTGTGCAGGCTTCAGCCCTTAGTAAGCATGATACATTCAGCCTTTAGGGATATTTTGAGAATATTCAATGAAAAATAACTTGGTTGCTCCACTGAAGGCAGAGAATGAGAACATTGGGATCCTGGTAGCCCGCGCTCGCTCAAACGGTGGGTGAGACAGTGTCCCTCACAGCCATATAATGTGCACTGCAGGATCTGCAAGAGCGAGGAATTAATGCACTGAGTACTCACCCTTCCAGGAGAACAGCCTTGGGGGTTGTGTGGTTTCAGGTGTTTTTCTTTGTCCCATTCAGATCTATAAGAACTGAGACTGTTTTTGTGGCAGGGGAGAGGAGGGAACCTAAGGTGAAACTGTGATCCTTAAGCGAAGCCCATAGGGCACCTATACAGCTGTTACCACAGCTAGTACCAGCCCTCTACACAGTGCTTGGCTCCGCATCCCTGCTACTCCCCTGGCAGACCCTCACCACCCCTCCGAGTTCCTAAGGCGAGAGCAACCGTGGTGCTGGCTCTGTGACACAAAGCGTCTCCAACTTTCAGCCCCTTCCTGCAGGACCTACTCCCCACAACAGGAGCAAAGTCTAGCCTGGCCTGAATGGCTGAGCAAGGGTTTATGTGGCAGCTGAGACTGGGGTCACAAGGGACCTCTGAGGAACAGCTGCGCTAAAGAATGCTGTAGATCATCACTTGCCAAAGCCGTCTATGTAGAGACTGTAGGCTCTCCAGGGCAGGGAATGTCTTGTCTTTTCGTTATGTGTACGCCACCTAGCACAGCCGGAGGGGTGTGTGTGTGTGTCTTGATCCTTGACTGGGGCCACTTGAAGCTACCACAATACAAAGCCAAATAACTTTTAACCAGTGTCCTCTGAGCTGACTCTGCATATTCCCACTCAGGGGTATAGTAAAAGCCGCATCTAGCAGGGTCAGCTCTAATGCTCCTGTGCCCCCCACATCCCTCCCCTCAGCATCACGATGCACTGAGGGCGAGGCAATTAAGGGGCAGAGCGCCCTCACCACTGCAGTTCCTTCCCCCACAAAGATAACAAGGACTCTGACAGAGGGGAAGGCAGGTGGGGAGTGTGACTATGCAGAGTCATCGCCAATAACTCCAGTTATAGGCAGGGTTCACTTCTTCTTCGAGGGCTTGGCATATTCTCACTGATGGGACAGACTGATAAGGAGTGCTGAAAACTACCCTGGAGGCAGGCCCAGAGTCCTGGTTGAACATAAATTGAAGCACCGCCTTGTTGAATATGGTGGTCACCCCGCAAGCTAAGTCCAGAGCATAGTACTTGGTGAAAGTATGCACCCAAGTCCAGTTTCAGCTTTGCAGCTTTCTGCAACTGGCACCAGCCTCAGGCAGGCAAAGGAAGCAGCCACAGATCTAGTGGAATGTAGTCAAATCGCAGCAGGTAGAGACACTTCTGCTAGTGTGTAGCATTCAGCAAAATATTGTTTAATCCACTGAGAAATAGTCTGGGAAGAACCCAGATATCTCACGTGGTTCTTGGCATGACACAAATAATCTAGGTGACTTATGAAAACCTCTTACTTCTGTCCAGGTACTAGGCAAGAGCCCTTCTATCATCCAAAATATGTAGAACAATTCCCCCTTATTTAAAGTGCAGCATAGGGGAAAAAATCCAGCAAATGAATGGTCTGATTGATGATCTCCTGAGGTCCCTTCCAACCCTAATAATCTATGATTCTATGAGCAAATCAGACACCATCTAATGTTAAAACGCTGTGATCAGGACTGAGAATTACCCTGTCCTTATGAAAAGAAGCACAAGGTGAGTCAGCCACACGGGCATTCAGTTCACTCACTCTCCTGGCTGATGTGATGGCCATAATGAAAGCTATCTTGATAGATAAATGATAGAAAGAAAACAGTCAAAGATTCAAAGGGTGAATACACCAGCATGGCCAATACGAAACTGAGATCCCAAGGACAAACAGGCTCTCTCACAGAGCAATACACATTGAATAACCCTTTCATAACTGAACAATGACCAAACAGCCATCTACCATCAACTAGAGAGTGATATGCAAAGATGGCTGCCAAATAAACCTTTAATGATAAACTATCAGGGGTTATCCAGCTTAAGTACATTGGTACTCCAGAACACAAGGAACAGGAGCAGAGACAGGAGAAACAGGTCACTCCTTTATTCAAGTCTGATGTTTGGACTACTTTAGATGGTAACAGTTTCTAGTCAACTGTTTTCACACGTTAATTAGTATGTCTCGCACAGACGAAGAACATGATTGCTCAAGAGCAGGCAGAGACAGAATCTGATCGCCCATGCCCTCAGGTAAGCTTGTGGGCTTAGATGAAAGATCCTGCTGGGACAGGAGAGGACTCATTAAAACTCCACCAGAAGTTGAAGAAGAACAGTAAATCACTGCTAACATGCCAATCCAGGGCAATGAGTATCATCCGTGTATTGTCCTGTTGTATCTCCCTTACCACCTCTGAATTAATGGCAAGGGGGAAAATGTGTACATCAAGCCCTTCTCTCAAGGTAAGGAAGGGATCTGGAGCAGAAGAGGTGATACTTTCTGTTGACCCTTGGTCTGAACAGGTCCAGTACTGGTCGACCCCAGCTGGAAAATACAGTTTGGACCAACTGATTCTTTAGGGACCATTGATGCATCTGAGAGCTGTCTCTGTTGAGCTGGTTCCCCTGCCAGATGCAGGGCCAGAGGACAAATGTCATGACAAATACACTAATCCGACAGACATCACTTCTGCACACAAGAGTGCATAGTGCCCCCAATCCCTCCACTAGCTGACGTGATGTCCATCACCACCTGCACTACCCAGATGGAGGGATCTCTCCTGAGAGGACCAGTGCCCTCAAACTGTCAAATGATTCAGATGCTCTCTCCAAATCTTTAACAACGCGTTTGAAAACGCGTTTGATGGACCTGGAGGATTGAACTGTACACCTCCAGCACAATCATTCTGATTGACCACCAGTCTGGATAGACTAGGAGATTCTAAGGCATGGTGATCAACAACTGAAGGGTGTCCTAACTTGGCCTGTAGACCTGAGCTATCCAGTGTTGCAAAGGGCTCGTACTTAGATGCACAAATTGGACCATGCAAGTAGTGGCTGTCATAAGACTTATGAGATATGCAATGAATTTTACATTGCTAGATCTATAACAGGTGCTGGCTCATCTTGATAAATCTGTCCTCTAGCAGAGACACTCTGCCTTCCATGGAGTCTAGCATGGTGCATATACAGGGGATCCTTTGTGAAGGGGAGAGGATCAACTTTCGATAGTTGAGAAAAAGCCAGAGATCTGAAAAGATATTGGTTGTGAAGCTGATAACAGGTGGTCTTCAGGAGCCAGTCATCGAAATAGAGGTAAACAAAAATACCCTGATTTCTCAGATGAGCCATTACCACAGAGAAACCTTTTGTGAAAACTTTGGGCATCCTGAAAAGACCAAATGGAGCACCCTGTACTGGAAGTGGTGACCAGTCATCTGAAACTGAAGGTATTTGCAATTATTTTGGCAAACTGAAATATGAAAACACTTGTTCTTTAGATCGAGTGTTGTGAATCAATCCATGACTGATCATGAAGGAGACAGGACATCTCTTGAATTGGAAAGAGACAGTGGAGGGTCTCCTTCTAGCAGAGGGAACCCAGAGAGCGAGCTGTCAATCCCACGCCCTTCAGTTATCCCATCAGTTTGTCTGCCTTTTCGCTGAGAAGACCCTCTTCTTCAAAAAGAGGGTGCTCTGCTTAGTTCTAGTGCCCACAGCTAGAGAGGAGGAACAGCCTTGCGGGCTCCTGACGGTCACAGCAGATGCCAGTGAGCTGGAAGAAGAGCCCAAAGCACTAAAACAAGGCTCTAAGTGTATGTTTGGCTAGCTTCTGGCCCTCTGTTAAGATGGCATTCGCCACCCTTCTTCTGTCATTCAGCAAGTCCTGTAAAAATAAAGTCATCTTTTCCCACAGATGACATCAGCAAAGGGCCATGACCACCTAATAATTCGCCACTCTAATGCCCAGGAACAAAGAGAACATCTTTCTCCCCACTTTCCCCCTCTTTATCAGCTGGAGATGAATGTGATAGTTCAGATCTAGCCCTGTTACTGGCAGCAGCCACCATCAGTGAGTTAGGGAGAGCGTGGGTGGGAAAGTCGGAAAACGCCGGAGGGCATGTGATACAACTTGTCTGCGTTCTTAAATACAGGCTGTCAAGAAGCAGGCACAGTCCACACGGATTTAGCTGGCTGAAGCAAGCCTTCCAAAATGGATAGAGATAGTCTACTCCTTGAAGCAGCCCCAATGATATCAAACATTGGGTGAGAAGTCTCTTTCACAGGCACTGCAGGAAGATTTGAACATGGGACACTGTAAGATCCACCAAATTATGGAACTGCATAGCATCCTCGGGAGTAGAGAAGGCCAAAGCCACCCTGATATATTCATCCAGTAGTAAACTGGTCTCATAATCCATTTCCAGATGCTCCTGATCAAGCAGAGGAGCTACCTCCTTGGACATCCAGGCATCACTGTCGGTAACGCCGACAGACCTGGAGGAGTCAGATCCAAGGATCTTTGGACCACTAGATAATTAGCAGGCAAAATATTACCTCTCCATCCACTCAAAGGGTACTTAAACTCCTGAGGTGGTCCCCAGTAAGGCCACAGGCCCCCAGACTGCCAGTATCCCCAGCAACTAGGGGCTGGGGATGTGCCTGCAGAAGGTGGACCATAGGGTGGTACAAAGTGAGCCACAGCTAGCTCTCTGTATCCTTCCTCTAGCTCCCTTCTTGTATTCCTGTGGACTAGCAGTAATAATACGACCTGCAGAGAAGAACGGAAATCCAGCTCTCTGCAGAAACCCTGTAAGAGTCCTAGGCAGAACAATCATAGGGTGCTTTGGGGGAAGACACCAGCATCTTATGGCCTCCTCCTCCAAACAGGGGATGAAGATGACGACCTTGGTTCCACGGAAATACGTATCCTTTTGGAAACCCTGTGTTTCCCACTGGAACACCAATGAAGTAACTGGAGTCAGCAAGTGAACCCAGGCTGTCATGGTGACAGATCTCTCCGGAACGTAGGCAGAACAGACCCAGGAACAGACAGCGGATCCATGGATGACAACATCAGATCCGATGTTAGCCACAAACCCATATCACTTGCTATGGAAGACGGACTGGATCTTCACTTCGGAATCACTGTCAGACAGCGGATGCACTGGAAGCAGCACTGCTGTCAGTGGCCATTTTGTCTCTATGCTA
Organism: Chelonoidis abingdonii; assembly: GCF_003597395.2. Taxonomy (NCBI): domain Eukaryota; kingdom Metazoa; phylum Chordata; order Testudines; family Testudinidae; genus Chelonoidis; species Chelonoidis abingdonii. The sequence continues at coordinate 6,063,192 of NC_133778.1, forward strand.
CTTTTCCTTCAGTGCTGTGACTGGCAGAACTGAAAGCACTGACGGCCCCAATTCTGATGCACTGAGCAATTCCATCTTCCTGGATCTGGAAGTGGAAATTGGAACAGGCCAGGGATTCTGTTAGCCTCAGATTGTTGGCAGCAATGAGATACGGCTCTGGTATGGATGGCTGAATTCTCTCTCAACCTCTCTTCCCAACCACGTGGCTCTCAGTTTGGACACTTACAGCCTCAGGGATTTGACTCAGGGAGATGCAGGAAACGAGTTTGACCCAACAAGGGTCACAGCTTCTTGGAACCCCCCTTCAGTCACTTGGAGCTGTGGTAGCCACAGGGGCTCTTAGACCTAGGATCCGAGTCCTGTCCGGGTTCAGAAGGTCTGACCTCAAGGGCTTCCTACAGGAGGAGGAGCTGCAAGACAGTCTCCCTATCCTTGTGTGCTCCGGGAGGAAAAGTTTGACAAATTGAACACCCAGGAGGGGGACTGCCCTTCCCCCAGACACTTGAGGCACTGAATGCGCTCATCAGATGCCGAGAAGGCAGACAGACAGGAACTGCATCACTTAAATCCCAGCTTCTTCTGTTTCTTTGATTCCCTCATAACCCAGAACTGGAAGAAACCCTAATTCATTAACTATAGGGAAATGAGCTAACACTATCTATTTCTAAGCAGAAAAAAACTCCGACTCCTAAGAGACTGGAGTGGTTCACATATGTCACAGCACATGGCTGGAAGGAACTGAGATAGTGAGGGTGCTCCTGCCCCCTTTATAGCTTTGCTCTCGGTGCATCGTGAAGCTGGTGGGGGATGGCGGAGGAAAGAGAGGAATGCTCTAGCGCATCTAGCTGGTGGAGCTCGGGCTTTGCCTCCCCCCCCGCCCACACACTAAGGGTGGTGGGGCTTGGGCAGGCTTAGGCTTTGGTCCCCCCTCCTGTGATCATGTAGAAACTTCTGTTGGCAGAAGGGGGTTGCGGTGCAATGAAGTTAGAGAACCCCTGCTCTAGCGGACACGGCTAGAAGAGGGTTTTTACTGCAAGCTACCACAAGGTGGCGCTGTACCATAAATGGCAATATGCAGAGACACTCGGAGAAGAATTACAGCTTTGAGACAGGAGAGAAAAAAGTCAATATATTCCTGTAACACCTCTGGTCACTGTAAGGTTGTGACACAGAGACCCACTGGCAAAGGGTCTCAGTTCTTTGCAAATAACTCTCACTTCAGACCTGACAAACTCATTACACCAAACATGTCTTGCATCCGACGAGGTGGGTATTCACCCACGACAGCTCATGCTCCAATACGTCTCTTAGTATATAAGGTGCCACAGGACTCTTTGCTGCTTTTACATGTCTTGCAGGATATTTAAAGGTAACAAAAAGTTAACAAAACAAGGAATCTGGTCAGAGAGGGTGCAAGCATTCAGTAATTCTCAGCATTACCGTCGTACAGAAAATCCCAGGAAGGGATCAGGGCCCCACACCGTACACACACATATGGCCCGTGCCCAAAGAGCCTCGCTTTCCATCAGCCCAAGCTGAACACTGAAAGCCACACGACAGAAATCAGTTCAAGAAAACAGACATTCCGGGAGCGCAGCATCCCCAGAGGAATGGAGCAAATTCACACACTTGGCAGTGAAGAGGCAAACATGCAGATAAAGTCACTGCTCCATGTCCTCCTCAGTGCACAGGGAGCTCTGTGAACAAACCTGTCCCTAACCAGGGTGATGTACACTGCTCCATAAGTACCGGAGGAACAGCTGTATCGCTGCAGCTCTCATGTGATCACCACCATGATAGGCAGATTTCTAAGGTCCTAGATCCCTGACTCCCCTGGACTGCACCTTTGACAATCACCTCTCTACCCCTCGAGGTAGGCTGCAGAGAATCATGCTTACTGTGGGGGGCTCTGCAATGCAGGAGGGTTGACTGTCTTTTAGAGCCCAGGAATAATTTGCTTGACATAAAAAATAAAGTACCACTGAGAAACCCCGGGCGGTTTGAGAGAAACGCTAACCACATCTTAACTCATTGCCTCACAAACAAGCCAGTCATGCTGGATTTGCATCTATAGTGCCACCACTGCCCATACAATCTCAAAGAAAAACGATCTTTTGACAAACTTAAAATAATGGTCACCAGAAAAATGGCCATGTGGATGGCATCTATCAACTTTTTTATTATAAAAGACACAGATAACCGAACTCCCTAGAAAACACCTACTTCCACTGGCCGCTGAAATGTGTGAAGCACGGAACATTTATTGTAAACCTTCGCAACAGAGACAAAACACTTTCCAAGTATGTAAATTGAAGCCAGCTGATCGCAGCAGCTGTTGTGTGCAGTTCTGTATAGTGCCTGTGATCGAACCATGGAGTGGTTCTGGGAGAACAGGTGGCGCATGCCCTCAGAGTCTTTCACTTTACGGTATAAACATAGGGAGGCAGGTAGACCTACAGTTGGAGCACTTTGCTTTCTCTCATGCCCCTGCACTGAACTGAGATTGTGCCTCCCTGCACAGGAAGCATCACATACTTGTGGGAACAGGCAAGGAGGGGATAACATTTCCAAATCTATGGATCTCGGTAGTATAAAGCTAGATGCAACTCTGTGTGATGGCCACAGCATCCTGTGAAGGTGTGGGATTGCCTCTCCTAACATATGGCCACTCCTCTCCGTTTACAAAGGGGCCATAGAGCAAGGTGTGGGGCAGCTTTTGAAGTGCACTTGAGGCAAATGTGACTATTGTAGATACACTATCTTGCTCTCAAAATAGCTTGTCAGCGAGTCGATTTGGGAGAATTACATGGTTTTAGTTCCAGGAGTTAGTGGAAGTATTTCAGCGAGCAAGAAACTATTATTTTAAAGGGGATCACTCAAGATTGTTTTTTTCCAAAATTGGATTCAGTCAAGTCTGACCTCTAACATAACACAGGCCACAAGTCCCTGAATTAACTTCTGCTTCAAGTCCAATAGCTGTCCTGGAACGAGAGCATCTCTTTTAGGAAAACATCCAGCCTTGATTTAAAAATGTCCAATGATGGAGAACCCACCACCAATCCAATGGTAAATTGTTCCAGTGGTTAATCACTTTCCCCATTACACATTTGTGCCTTGTTTCCAGTTTCTGAACATGCTTCTGGCCCCCTGAGCACATGCAGCAAAGAGCTGTCAACTTAAAAGTTAGACTATCCTAAAGCACCAGTGCTTTACCTGAAACAGTCCATCAAGATTCATCTCTCAAAAAGTTCAGAAGTAGTTCAGTAACCAGCACTCTCCTTGTTAACCCTGACATTTGAGTACCACCCAGGGGGCCAGTCAAGCTCCTGTGGCATTGACTGCTGTACAAAGAGCCAGTGCCTTTCACGTGGAAATTACTATCAGAATTGCTCAAAAAAGACAGTTACCTTTTCTGTAACTGGTGTTCTTCAAGATGTGTTGCTCATGTCTACTCCACAATAGGCGTGCGTGCTTGTCACATGCACTGGTGCCATGGGGGGGAGTGCCCCCCATAACAGCAGTACCTGCAGGGGGGGAGTGCCCCCCACAACCCCTGGAGTGGTGTCTGCCTGGCGCGGTATAAGGAGAGCACACTCCCCCCACCCTCAGTTCCTTCTTGCCTGACAACTCCGACACAGGGGAAGGAGGCCAGGATGTGGAACAGACATGAGCAACACATCTCGAAGAACACCAGTTACAGAACAGGTAACTGTCTTCTCTTCTTCGAGTGATTGCTCATGTGTATTTCACAATAGGTGACTCCGAGCTATATCTGTTGGAGGTGTGTAGGAGTTCACAAGTTCCCAGGATGGAGGACAGCTTTGCCAAACCTGGCATCATCCCTGGTGAACTGACAACCACGTGGTGGCCCCGCAGCCGGATCCCCTGGCCACGAACCCGGGCAGGTATTTCAATGCAGAGACAGAGCTTACAAATTCTGTCCCAGCAAACCAGGGCAGAGCTGAAAGCGACTGTGTGAGCAGGGTGGTGCCAGTGAGGCTGACAAGAAGAGGAAAGCAGACAGGAGTTTGCCAGCAGCGTGGGTGGCTGCATTCAATGTGAAAGACTGCACAGAGCTGTGTTCACTTCTAGGGCTGGCCAAGAGATTCCCCAGTGCTGCCGACTACAACAGCGTATTGTCCTATAGCTGTCTGCAGATGGGAATATTACAAGAAAGGAATGCCAGAAAACTTGGGATGTGATGCAATTATTTTGCCCCTGAGCTGGTGCCATGAATGGAACAGCTGCTGTTCCAAATCCCCAAGTTGCTGAAACTGCCCACAGTATCGTAGGAAGGCTGATAAAACCTGTGCTAGAGGGTATATTGTCTTTGAAATAACTAGAGTCTCCTTGAGCCTATGGGATCCATGCAGAGCACTCGGGAACACAGCATTTCCCTCCCCTGCCTCAGCATAAATTATCAATCCCTTAAATCCCCTAAAGCAACAGCAGAAAAAATAAAACAACTTTTCGCTCTGTAAGACGAGCAGTGGGAAGAGTTAAGCACGCGGTTAGACGGTGCTGAGGGATGCAGCAGTTTCTCCTACACACGTAAGAGCTCAAGGTGACAGCAGTCCTTCTCCCTTTGGAAAATACTGGCCCTGATCCTCCTCACTCCTACAACACTTTACGCCAGTGTAAACCCTCGGGGGCTGGTTCCCAGTTACTCCATTTTGACCATTGGGCAGGAACAGAGGATTGGGGGTCTCCGCCACCTTTACACTCCCTATTTTCTGAGACCATGCAGGGACCTGCCTGGTGGCAAGTGAAAGTTGGAGCAACTCTGAGGCTGCTCTAAGTTATGTTCCACTTCCCACAGCCCCTTGTGGCCGCAACTCCCACCTTGCCACTGACAGGTTCAGAAACCAGACTGCAAAAAGTTTGCAATTTGAAAACACTCTCACGAGTCTGGGGACTCGACTCCAGCTCCCTGAACGCCTCTGGCCAACTAGTGAAATGTCTCTGTTGCTTCTGGAACCCAGACACTGGAGCATCACACTGGCATGTAACACGAACCAGAGACTGAACCTTACACAAAGCGATGCTGACATGAATACCGACTTCTTAAGCTCAGTGCACAGCCTAGGAAACCATGGAAACGGTTCAAAGGACATGCACTCTCTAACAGCCTTCTAAGGCCCAGATCCTCAGCAGCCCGTGCGACACACAGATCTCACTGCTGGACTGGGGCCGGCTCCACACTAGCACTGCCCGCTCTTCCTCCCTCTCTTAAAGCACAACTTGTTTTAATCAGACAGTCTCTTTAGATGTGCATTATACAGTACACAGACATATCCCTCTTGACCCGCGGAGCATCAGAAACAGGCAGCATTGAGTTCTTAGGAATATTAAGAAGTAATGTAGTTAATCTGAGTGTGAAGAAAAACTTGAAATTCCCATGTACTCAAAGCTAAGACATATTTGTGTGTAGAGACAATATTTGGCTTTCATGTCCTAGCAAAGGAATGAGACAGCAGCAGTGGAGCAACTGCCTAGCTGAAAGCAGCAGCCTTTCCACGCTCAGTCGTTGCTCTCACGCAGCCTCGGATGTCAGACCTGTTTTCCGAGCTCTCCATTGTGTGCGAACAGAACCCAAAAGGAGGGACTCCACAAGAAATAAGAATGGCCATACAGCATCAGACCAAAGGTCCAGCTAGCCCTCCTGTCTTCCAATGGTGGCCAGTGCCAGGTGCCCCAGAGGGAATGAACAGAACAGCTAATCATCAAGTGAGCCATCCTGTCGCCCATTCCCAGCTTCTGGCAAACAGGCTAGGGACACCCCCCTGCCCATCCTGGCTAACAGCCATCGATGGACCCATCTTCCATCAACTTATCTTATTCTTTTTTGAACTCAGTTATACTTTTGGCCTTCACAACATCCTTGGCAAAGAGTTCCACAGGTTGCCTCCGTGTTGTGTGAAAAAATACTTACTTTTATTAGTTTTTCAACCTGCTGCCTATTAATTTCACTTGGTAATCCCTAGTTTTCTTGTGTTATGTGAAGGAATAAATAACAGCTTCCTTATTCACTTTCTCCACACCAGTCATGATTTTATAGATCCCTATCATATCCCCCTTAGTCTGTTTTCCAAGAACACTACCAATTTTTTAAATCTTTCCTCATATGGAAGCTGTTCCATCCCCCTACTCATTCTAGTTGCCCTTCTCACTTCGCACATGGGAAGGGGGAGCTTGAATTAATGTGGGATGGGGCGGTCTTGTCATGACCACCACAACCTTTCCTACAACCTCGGCTTTGTGGCTCCACATCTCCATCATTGATAATTACAACAGCAAACAACGACACCAACAGAAGGCTCATAACATTGGGTCTAAAAGAAATGACATCCTTCTGTACAAGGTACAGTTGAGAAATATGGCAGCTGCTGCTTTACAAGGAAGTGTGAAGCCACAACAAGGAGGTCACTTCCTCACTCTTGGCAAACAACTAGATTTTAAAGGGTCACCCAAACATTCACAAAACAATCCAGACGACAAGCTGTTATAAGCCACAGGGAAAGAGAACTGCTTTCTCTGCTCATTGCAGTTTTAGGCCAAGGAACAAAGTTTCTTTGAATAGAAGCCATCAGCTTCTGTTCAGGTGTCAGGATGAGGAGACACCTCTTTCAGTTTACAGTAAAACATGTTAATATTTCTTCTCTATTAAAACACACACACGGAAGAGGTTACACTCGCCGTGCACTCTTCCAAGGACTGGAATGAACGTTAGTCAGTCCGGTACATTTTGATCCTAACCATCAACCTTTGGAAATTATTGATCATACAATCAAGATAAATATTTGCACCTACAGAGAGCCCAGGAGAGTGGAGGCAATGTTTCAACCCACTTTAAATATACCTAAAACCTTTCACAAATCTCTATTGAAAAGAACCAAAAATATTCCCAGAGCAGTGATGCCAGGTGGCAGGGCCTTTCCCGGACTTGGCCTGAGCACTCCGCAAATGGAACAGCTTTAAAGAGAAGGAAATGACGAACCATTCCTGACATCAACAACTCTGTGACCTGGAATCACAACACACTGCATCAAAGATGGCAAAGCAGCTCAGTGCTGCATGAGGCAGAGCATCAAACACCATGGGGCTCTTCGCAGAGGCCGAAGTCGCATAGCAGCAAGCTGGTGTTAATGGATACATGCAGAGGGAAAAGAACGGGGAGCTGCTGTAGCAGAGAACTAACATGGGATGTAAGAAGGTGTAAAGTATAGCACCACTGGCAACTCCAATCCTTCAAAAATCATGAGTCAGGCCTCAAAAAACAGGAGGTTGACTTAAAAATCATGTAATTTTTATAAAAATCACAAACACTCGGTTCTCTGCATTTGTCTCCTGGCTTCTGAACCTTCAGGGCATACTTTGGTCACCTTTACAGACCTCTCTGCCAGCACAAGGGCTAGAAGCTTATTTTATTTTTTTTAATGAGAGCAGAGATCAGTTCTCACCTAGTCACTTGACTCCTGGAGCTGGGGCTTTAAGGAAGAGATTGAATACCACGAGTTGGTACTGCTTAAGCACGTTCCCCCGACTCTCACACTCCCATTTATTGATTTCTGGGACCCTTTGGCAGGTAAGTTACACCCTGTGGGAGCCCCAATGGGGTGCAAAGGTTCGCCAGGCTGCAGGATTAAAAACCCAGGGAACAGTACCCTTGTAGGTCTGAACTGGAACTTTACTGAATGCTGGAACATCCTGGGGCAGTGCATGGACCTTATAAACCGCAACAATTGCATTGGTATATTCTGCAGCCGAATATTGTGTGCCAGTGTGGTCTCACAACAGTCACACTAAACTCCTTGACACTCAACTCAATAATGCTATGAATATAGTGTCAGGGACGCTCAAATAAATCGACTCCAGTCGACAGGCTCCCAGTTCTACTGCACATTCATCCTCCAGAGTAGAAGAGCTGCTCAGACATCTCGCTTTCAGTGCAAGCGTGTCAGTGCAAACGCAAGAATCCTGCTGCACGATGACCTGCAGAACCTGCCAAAAATGAGATTAAAATCCTGCAGCCCTCTATGGAACCGCATCAAGACCCTTATACCCAACTTCAATGCTGAGACTCAATGGAGAATCACATGGAGCATTTCGACCACTCAAAACAAACAGCTCGTTGTTGACCCTGCCAAGGACCCACTGGGTTTTATGTCGGAAAGATGGATGCAGATAGAATGGCATCAGGGCATCTCGTGGGAGATGTGGACAAACCCTCTTTAAATGGAAAATGAGGCGAACACCTGCATGCGACTGTGGTCACCAGGCACAAACGATGGAGCACATCATATCTGAGTGTCCCCTTTGTTCTTTTGGACGTTCACCAACTCACTGCTGTGGCACTGTGCTAGCTATCAAACTCAGATGTAAATTTGCAGTTGTTGCTACGTACCCAAGCCATACGAAAGAAGAAAACTGAAGGCTCCAGGAGGGCTGCCTCACCAGCCACACCCCTGGCTATGCTGTACCAATGCCAGACACTTCCCTTTCCAGAGCTCATCACCAGGGGCTGGCAAAAGAAAGGAAGCTGCAATTCCAGGGCAGAGCACAGCTCCACTTCTCAGCAGGAACCCCTGCAGTGATGAGTGCTCACCGGCTCCTCCGCCTTCTGTCACTCCCTGGCTTAGCGGCTCACTGGAATGACAGACCTATCCAGGTCTCTTCGAGGACATGCTTTTCAGAGACAGCCCCGCCCGTTGCACGCAGCACGTAGTGCTCCCGGCTTGCGCAGCTATAGGAGCCTTGGGATGCAACTGTATGTGGTGGAGGTGGAGGCGGATTTGTGGCTCCCTGACCCACAACTGCTCCGGCTGCCATGGCTCTCCCAGGCTGGGCAGCATGGAAGTGTGGTAGCACTATGGCCATGCCCTCATCACATCCCTGCACTGGAGTCATCCCCAGCTGTTCACTCCAGCTGGATGGTCCCTTTGCACTGCTGGCGTGACCCTGTGGCCAAGGCAGGAGCCAGGATCTGGCTCTGGATTTGTAACAGCTCAGCTGCTCCTGCTGGCTCTCCGCCACTCACAGGAGAATCCCTCACCATTCCATGCCAGGGAACTGTTCCTGCACCTGTCCTGCTCAGAGGCACAGGGTCAGCCCCAGAGCTGCAGGGTGTGTGGGGCAGCTGGTGTCCTGCTGCCCAATTTGATTTGTAAACTGCTCTGTCGGTGCCTTGGGTTGATATACCTTCTGTATACCTTCGCTTTCTGAGAGACCCCTCCCCAGTGCGAGACACACTAACAGAGCCACTCCCAGGAGGGAGCATGCTCAGACACACAGAGGGATGGAGGGATGAAAGTGTGAAAGCTAAATCTTTTGAGCCACTGGTCAGGCCTTATGGCCAACAGTGGTGTTTCCAGTTCCAAGAACTCATGCCTTCCACAGGTTCAAAGAGCCCGCTGGAAAGAGCCCTGATACCCTGCTTGGCAAACTAGAGAAAGAAAACAAAGCTGTTGTGTATCAAGAGAAAACAAACAATGAACCTAATTAAATATCATGCAATTAAGAAATTAACCCATACTAGTGGGCTGGGTTACCAAGCGTGGTAAAATACAGCAAAACAGGGCAAACTTTACACAGCTTCTCACATCTGCATGGAACAGCCAGGGAAGGGGAGAAATGGGGCAAGTTATGTAGCCTGCTAGGAGACAGAAGTCCAAACCGCTCTCTTTCTGCAGTATCCCATATCCACCCCTGTGGAAATCCCCAAGCCATAGCAAATTCTAACCTCAGGCATGCAGCAGGAGCAGCTGAACTGTTAAAAAAACCTCAGACTACACAAATAGCCCATTGCCCTTTAAACACCCTAAGAAAAGTGAAAATCCAGAGAATGTTCTATAAGTAGCTTTTCCCTAAATACAAAATGGTGAGTCAGCTGCCTGGCTTTGTCCCTGCTCACGGCCCCATTTCCATAAGCTAGCCAACAACAGCTATCCCAGCTTGCTTTTCTTTTTTCGGACTATTAGCCTGGGAACTTCGGGTTGTGCACGCCAATACGCCCTTGTATGTAAGTGTTGAATGACCAACAGCATTCCTGAGAACATTTAACGTGCACCCTCGAGGGACAGCCTAAAACAGTAACTCTTCAGAGTCAGGGGCAGTTATTAATGAAAGGTCAAAGCCCGTAGGGAGCCATTCTTACAACCATAAGAGTATTGCAATTGTCGCTACACTCTCCTCCTTCCCTCTGGTCAAACAGACCATCTGCTTCAAGGCATTCTGGGGGCACTTTATATTTGCTGATTGGAATCCCCAACATAAAGAACTACATTATTTAAAATGGGCCTTCAAAGTCATTGCAATTGAGCTATATTGACCTTAACTAACTCCACAGACATGACAAAAATAAGAGGAATAAGGAACCTACACATACATGCAGCTCCAAGACAGCTGGCCAGGCCTGTCTGGGATAGTCAGATGTTCTGTTCAAACTAACTGGTGGTGTGGTGAAAACATCCAGCAGGACACATCAGCAGTTCCAACCACAGCGAAAAGATGATCCATGTCTCCTAAAAATATTCCCGTCACAGTCATTCTAACACACTGATGAAAGCACCCTGTGGTACTTCATTTCTAGCTAGGCTAGAATGTACGTGTACATTTCATCAAGCATGATGCAAGTCCTGTTCTCCCGGGCAGGCATGTACAGAATGTAAGTGTGTTCACAATCAGTGACACTGCTCTGATTGGTGTTTCTAGCCCTTAACAGCCCCTGTACAGTTCACATGTGCGCACAGACACACACTTTTTTTGGTTGACTTATAGTAAACAAAATGCTGCCTCTGTTGCCCCAATAATGGGAATCAAATATTTGCTAATGTGTAAATAATTAACCACAACAAAAGGAACTCTCTCAGCTGTCCTGTGAAACACCTTAGGGTATCCAGAAAGAAATGTAAACAAAGCATAGTGCAAATGTGGTCATGGCTCCTGCACTACAGAGTACAACGGTTACAGGGGAAGGAGAAACACAGCAAAATTTGGTCCATAGCTTCCAGTAATTTAGCACCCTGTCTCTGGAGAGTTACTGGTGCCTCATGGGAAGCTGAGCTACTCAGCTCAGTACTCTTCACCCCTCTTACTGCAAGGACTAGCCCTGGCTCAGGCCAGGTCTACATTGCGACTTTAAATCGGTTTAATGGCCAATATACCGATTTAACGCTGTATCCGTTCACACGACGTCGTCATTAATATCGAGTTAAACGGCTCCTTAAATCGATTTCGGAACTCCTCCCAAACGAGAGGAGTAGCGCTAAATTCGATAGTGATAACTCGGATTAGGGTTCATGTGGACGG